>NC_134789.1:21815926-21885926 GCF_046742065.1 Oratosquilla oratoria
TATATATATATATATATATATGATTTAAGACAAATGAGACATGGGTGGGGAAGGGCAAATGAAGATGTGTTGGGAATAGAGTTTATTGGGCTAACGTTGCGACCAAGAAGACTAAGCTTGTCGCAAAGGTAGGGCAATAAACTCTATTCCCAACAACACATCTTTGCCCTTCCCCACCTATTTCTCTCTCGTATATATATATATATATATATATATATATATATATATATATATATATATATATATATATATATATATATATATAAGCATGAGAAATCACAAACTCGTGATTCGAAATATACGGAAAAACCAACAAGCAAAAAGATAAACTGATGACCAAGCGCTTTCGTCTATTCAGACATCCTCAGGGTACATAGGAATAAAAAAGGACACAAGAACATATACCTGACCTTATACTCTGTGTATATATTCTTGTGTCCTTTTTTCATTTCTATGTTCCCTGAGGATGTCTGAATAGACGAAAGTGCTTGGTCATCAGTTTATCTTTTTCCTTGGTGGTTTTTCCGCATATATATATGTATATGCGGAAAAACCACCAAGGAAAAAGAAAAACTGATGACCAAGCGCTTTCGTCTATTCAGACATCCTCAGGGTACATAGAAAAGAAAAAGTACACAAGAATATATACAAAGAGTATGAGGTCAGGGAAGGAACCAGGAGAGGTTGCGAGGATCTAATGTCAACCTGACCCGTTCGCGGCAGCGGACGTTTGGGCTACTACTTTTTTCACAGTATAGCGTCAAGAGTGGGCAAATTTCTAATGCCTTATTTATTCACCTAAGGGATTTTAATCATTGTATAAATTGGGAGGGTGCTAAAGAAATTGTTAAAGATAAGTCATATTTGACGAGAAATATAATAGAATCCAGTCTGATCAAAGATACATTTGTCAATAACTTAAATTTAAGTCATGGTATGTATAAATTAGACAATTTTATTGTGAAAAAAGTAGTAGCCCAAACGTCCGCTGCCGCGAACGGGTCAGGTTGACATTAGATCCTCGCAACCTCTCCTGGTTCCTTCCCTGACCTCATACTCTTTGTATATATTCTTGTGTACTTTTTCTTTTCTATGTACCCTGAGGATGTCTGAATAGAAGAAAGCGCTTGGTCATCAGTTTTTCTTTTTCCTTGGTGGTTTTTCCGCATATTTAGAATCACGAGTTTATGTGATTTCTCATGCATATATATATATATATATATATATATATGTATATATATATATATATATATATATATATATATATATATATATATATACACACACATATGTATATATAGAGGTCGAGTCCCGATTATCCGGGATCGGATATTCCGAAATTTCGGAAATTCCGTAAAAATATCACCGTTAAATCGATAATCCGTATAAATCCGCAAAATCCGTATAAATATCCTTAAAAAATCACCGCTAAATCAATAATCCGTACACTATCCCGCAAAATCCGTATATATATCCGTAAAAAAATTACCTCTAAACCAATAATTCGTACACAACCCCGCAAAATCCGTAAAAAAAAATCCGTAGAAAAATCGGAAAAATCAGCAGTTTAACGTTTATTCATCGTACCGTACCGAAAAACGTCAGATGGGTGTTTGTGTTTACAGTTAACATTCTTGCAACTAGTTGGCGCTGTCGTTCATTTTTTACAAGTGGGCTTCGTTCGAAAAGTGTAAGCAGTGTCATCTGTTAATTTTGGAAATTTTTACCTGTGTTAAGTGACAAAATGGCTCCGAAAAGAACAGCAAAGACGGATGTTATTTCTAATAGTGCGAAAAAAGAGTAGCCTTAACTATTGCTCAGAAAGTTGATCTTTTAAAGAAACTTGAGTGCGGTGTGTCTGTGCGTACCCTCAGTAAACAATACAGAGTTGGCAACACTACCATATATGATAAAAAATTTTTTTTAAGTATTTTACCGAATTTCCCCATAATCCGTAAAAATCGATTATCCGTTCCGGTAAAAGTCCCAAGGATTTCGGATAATCGAGACAACCTGTATATACTGTATATATATATATATATATATATATATATATATGTATATATATATATATATATATATGTTGTGTATGTTAAAGACAGATTGAAATTTTCTAGAAGCTCTGCCATGGGATTCGAACCCTGACCATGGACGCACGGGTCAGGGTTCGAATCCCATGGCAGAGCTTCTAGAAATGTTCATATCTATACATATATATGTATATATATATATATATATATGTATGTATGTATGTATATATATATATATATATATACTGTATATATATATATATATATAAATATATATATATATATATATATATATATATGTGTGTGTGTATTTACCTAGTTGTATTTTACGGGAAGGGGAGCTATGCTCGTGTTGTCCCGTCTTCATATCTCATTTTATCTAAACTATTTTTAAATTCATGTATTGTTTTTGCACACACCACTTTCTCATCTAACTTGTTCCAACTGTCTATTACTCTGTGAGGAAAGCTGTTCTTTTTCAAATCTCTTCTATAGCTGTCTTTTTTTATTTTCTTTCCGTGTCCTCTTGTATTTCTGTCATCCCATTTTATCAGATTCTCTCTATCAGTAATTTCTATGCCTTTCATGATTCTGTAAATAGCTATCAAATCTCCTCTCTCTCTTCTTTGCTCTAGTGTCTGTAGTTTAAGTTTTTGTAGTCTCTCTTCATATGATAGTTTTGAGAGTGTTGGTGCCAGTTTTGTGATTGCTCTTTGTATTCTTTCTAGTTTTTTTATACATTTTTTGTACTTGGTGACCATATCGTTGCTGCATATTCCAATCTTGGTCTTATCAGGGTGATTAGGATTTTCCTCACCATTTCTTCATCCAGGTATGTAAATGCCACTTTGATTGTTCTTATTAAATTATAAGTTTCTCCAAAAATCTTATTTATATGTTTCTCAGGTGACTAATATAACAATGACTCCCAGGTCCTTCTCATTTTCTACTTTTTTTATTCCTTCTTCTCCCAATTTATATGGTCCTGTTATTCTGTTTTTGATTTTTCCAAATTCCATTATACTACACTTTTTTGTATTGAACTCCATCTCCCACTTCCTACTCCATTCCTGTACTTTATTTAGATCTCTCTGTAGTGATTCACAATCTTCTTCAGTTTCCACTCTTTTCAGTAGTTTTGCATCATCTGCAAAGAAGCTCATATAGCTTTCTATTCCTTCATTCATATCATTAATATATATAGCAAACATTATTGGGGCCAGTACTGTTCCTTGCGGAACACCGCTTATTACTTCATCCCATTTTGAGTGCTGGTTTCTTATCACTACTCTCATTTTTCTTTCTTGCAAAAAGTCTTCCATCCAATTTAGTAGTTTTCCCTGTATTCCTCCTTGAGTTTCTAATTTCTTAAGCAACTTCTTATGTGGTACTTTGTCAAAAGCTTTTTTTAGGTCTAGAAATGCACAGTCCGCCCATCCATCTCTTTCTTGTATTATATCTATTAGCCTTGAATAGAAACATATTAAATTGGTGACGCATGATCGTCCTTGTCTGAATCCAAATTGCCTTGGATTTAACACTTTGTTTTTTTCTAAATATTTTACCCATCTACTTTTGATAATTCTTTCACAAACTTTTGCCATTGTACTTGTTAGAGAGACTGGTCTATAGTTTGTAGGTTCTTCTTTATTTCCTCCTTTATATATAGGTACTATATTTGCTTTTTTCCAATCTTCTGGAACTTTTCCTTCTTTCAAGGAACTGTTTAGTATGCTATGTATTTTGTCTGCCAGTTCATTCCTGCATTCTTTCAGAATCCAGTTTGCTATATCATCTGGTCCATGCGATTTTCTGACATCAAGATTACTCAAGTGTGTCAATATTTCATTCTTTGTTACTTCTATTTCTTCCATAGGGGGGACTTTCTCTTTCCATTCAATCTCTTCAGGTTGTATGTTCTCCCTTGTAAACACTGATTTAAAATGTTGGTTAATAATTTCCGCCATTTCCATTTCCTCAGTGTATTCAACTCCCTCTTGTCTTAATTTCTCCAAGTCTTGTTTGTTTTTCAGTTTATTGTTTACAAATCTGTAGAATAGTTTTGGTTGATTTTTACACTTTTCTATGACATCTTTTTCATATTTTCTCTTTTCCTCTCTGCACGTTTGTACATATTCATTTCTATAACAGGTATATATTTTCCATTTTTCAGGTCTTCTGTCTTTTTTCCATCTGGTCCAGGCTTTGTCTCTTTTGTCTTTTAGCTCCCTACAACTTTTGTTGTACCAGCATTTTACATATTCTTTTTCTTGTTTTTGTCGTGGGACATACTTTTCCACTCCTTTTTTGTAAATTTTTGTCAAAATATTCCATTTCTCTTCCACTGTTGTTTCTTCTTTGTATATTTCTTCCCAGTTTTCTTTTTGAAAGAATTCTCTTATTTTATCAAAGTTTGTTTTTTCATACATCATTCTTCCTTTTCTATATTGTTCATTTCTTTTCCTATATTTTTCTTCATTAAGTTCCAGTTCAATCAATATGTGGTCACTTTTACTTATTGGTGTTTTATATTCAATCTTGTCCACTATTCTAGGTTCAGATGTAATTATTAGGTCTAGTCTCGATGGCTCTTCTTCATTTCTATACCTGGTGTTCTCCTGTATCCATTGTGTCATTGTATGGTCAGTAATCATCTCAAGTAGAGCGTTTCCCCATGAGCCGTCTCCACCCTTTACTGTCATTTCTTCCCAGCAGATTTCTTTGCAATTAAAGTCGCCCATTATAACTATTCTTTCTCCATCTTCCATTATTTTATTTAATGTTATCTTTGTGTCCTCTAACATATTTTTATGTTCACTCTCTTCCCATGAGGCTGTTTTCGGAGGCACATAATTTATCACAAATTTTCTGCTCTTCTTATCTCTGTCTTCCACTTCTATCATAATCATCTCTACTGTATTCTTTCCATATATGACACCCTTCACGTTTATATCCTTCTTAGTCAGGAACATAACTCCACCCCCTTGCTTTTTCTTTCTGTTTTTAATCCAATAATTATATGTATCATGTCCTACACTGTTGGGTGGTAGTGGGCCTTTTAATTTTGTTTCTACAATTCCCATTATGTCCGGTTCTTTTTCTTTCAAATAATCATTCAGCTCATTCAATCCTGTTATTAATCCATCTATATTTGTGTAAGACACTCTTAGTTTTCTGTCCCTTCCATTGTGTTATCTGTTTCCCTTTTGTTTTTCTCTTGTATGTCGAACTGCCTTAGTTTCATATTCACTACTCTCCAATAGAATCTCTCTTTCTCTGACTCTGTTCTGTTCTCGTTTTTTGTCTTAGCTTCAAGTCTTTTCTGCTTTTCTTCCTCTCTTTCCTCTTTATTCATTTCCCTTTTTATCCATACCTTTTTATATTGTTCACTTGTTGCTAGTTTCCCTGTTTTGGATAAGATATTCTCTGCCGTCGTTTGTGACCTGAATTTAATCTTAATTGGTCTGGTCTTATCTTTACTATACTTTCCGAGCCTGAATTTTTCCTCAATTTCCTTCATAATTTCTGGTTCATCTTCCTGAACTAATTTTAGTAAACTGCTTACTTTTTCATTTTCCTCATTGGTTCTTGAGGTTCTATCTGGGTTATGTTTCTCTTCCATTCCTAATATAATTATACTTTTTTTTTGTCAGCTAAGTCTCTTACTATATTCTCCTTCTGTCTCATCATCTTTAATAACTGAGTCTTCAGTTTGTTCTCTCATTTGCTGTTTAATTATATCAGTAAATGCAACTTTACTGTTTTCTTTTATCGACTTCCATCCCTCTCTGTTTTCTTTACTATTCCTCTTAAATTCCTCATTCTCCACCTTTACTTCTTTTAACTGTCTTTTCAGGTTTTCTATTTCATCAGTTAAGTTTTTGTTCGCCTTCTCTAGTTCTTCCAATTTTTCAACCCTCCGTATAATATTGTTAACATGACCGAACCTACGCTCCAAGTCCTCGATCATCTTATCGACCTTCTCTTCTAATCTTGTCAGTCGGGGGGGGGGGGGGGGGGTTGTGTCCCCCCCCACCCTCTTTAAATCCCTGGAAAATATTCTCATCACTTTCTACTGTATTGCTCTTATCTATACTTCTAATCTTTACATTTTTATTAGACATTTCATCGTCGTCGGGGGGCCGTTTGTTTACCTTTCGCCTGTCTGTCTGGGCTAAGTCTACTCCTTCCTCATTTCCTTCCATTTCCCTCAGTAATCCCTCCCCTTCTCCTCTTTCCCTACTTTCCTACTACCCCACGAGCAATTTCCCCCCACCCTGTAATACAATAGGCACTTCTCTTTGCGTTGGGATCCACAATACTGCAATTTTCTTCAGAACGTCTTCTAAGCCGTCCGTTCGTTGAAGTGTGTGTGTGTGTGTGTGTGTGTGTGTGTGTTTACCTAGTTGTATTTTACGGGAAGGGGAGCTATGCTCGTGGGGTCCCGTCTTCATATCTTATTTTATCTAAACTATTTCTAAATTCATGTAGTGTTTTTGCACACACCACTTTCTCATCTAACATGTTCCAACTGTCTATTACTCTGTGAGGAAAGCTGTTATTTTTTAGATCTCTTCTATAGCTGTCTTTCTTGATTTTCTTTCCGTGTCCCCTTGTATTTCTATCATCCCATTTTATCAGATTCTCTCTATCAATAATTTCTATGCCTTTCATGATTCTGTAAGTAGCTATCAAATCTCCTCTCTCTCTTCTTTGCTCTAATGTCTGTAGTTCAAGTTTTTCTAGTCTCTCTTCATATGATAGCTTTGAGAGTGTTGGTGTCAATTTTGTAATTGCTCTTTGTATTCTTTCAAGTTTTTTTTTATACATTTTTGTGCTTGGTGACCACATCATTGCTGCATATTCCAGTCTTGGTCTTATCAGAGTGATTAGAATTTTCTTCACCATTTCTTCATCCAGTTATGTAAATGCCACTTTGATTGTTCTTATTGAAATATAAGTTTCTCCAAAAATCTTATTTATATGTTTCTCAGGTGATATATTGTTCATAACAATGACTCCCAGGTCCTTCTCATTTTCTACTTTTTTCTATTCCTTCTCCCAATTTATATGGTCCTGTTATTCTGTTTTTGCTTTTTCCAAATTCCATTATACTACACTTTTTAGTGTTGAACTCTATCTTCCACTTCTTACTTCATTCCCATACTTTATTTAGATCACTCTGTAGTGATTCACAATCTTCTTCCGTGTTCACTTTTTTAATAGTTTTGCATCATCTGCAAAGAAGCTCATATAACTTTCAATTTCTTCATCCATATCATTAATATATATAGCAAACATTATTGGGGCCAGAACTGTTCCTTGTGGAACACCGCTTATTACTTCATCCCATTTTGAGTGTTTGTCTCTTATCACTACTCTCATTTTTCTTTCTTGCAAAAAGTCTTCCATCCATTTAAGCAGTTTGCCCTGTATTCCTCCTTGAGTTTCTAATTTCTTAAGCAACTTCTTATGTGATACTTTGTCAAAAGCTTTCTTTAGGTCTAGAAATGCACAATCAGCCCATCCATCTCTTTCTTGTATTATATCTATTAGCCTTGAATAGAGACATCATTCATACATCATTCTTCCTTTTCTATATTGTTCATATCTTTTCATGTATTTTTCTTCATTTAGTTCCAGTTCAATCAATATGTGGTCACTTTTACTTATTGGTGTTTTATATTCAATCTTTTCCCACTATTCTAGGTTCAGATGTGATTATTAAGTCTAGTCTAGATGGTTCTACTTCATTTCTATACCTAGTGTTCTCCTGTATCCACTGTGTCACTGTATGTTCAATAATCATCTCGAGTACAACATTTCCCCATGAGCCGTCTCCACCCTTTACTGTCATCTCTTCCCAGCAGACTTCTTTGCAATTAAAGTCGCACATCATAACTATTCTTCCTCCATCTTCCATTATCTTATTTAATGTTATCCTTGTGTCCTCTAACATACTTTTATGTTCACTCTCTTCCCACGAGGCTGTTTTTGGAGGCACATAATTTATCCCAAACTTTCTGCTCTTCTTATCTGTCTTCCACTTCGATCATAATCATCTCTACTGTATTCTTTCCATATGTGACACACCTCACGTTTATATCCTTCTTAGTCAGGAACATAACTCCAACCCCTTGCTTTGTCTCTGTTTCTAATCCAATAATTATATGCATCATGTCCTATACTGTTGGGTGGTAGTGGACCTTTTAATTTCGTTTCTACAATTCCCATTATGTCAGGTTCTTTTTCCTTCAGATAATCATTCAGCTCATTCAATCCTGTTATTAATCCATCTATATTTGTGTAAGACACTCTTAGTTTTCTGCCACTTCCATTGTATTCTCTGTTTCCCTTTTGTTTTTCTCTAGAATGTTGTATTTCCTTATTTTCATATTCGCTACTCTCCAATAGAACTCTTTTTCTGACTCTGTTCTCATCTCGTTTTTTTCCTTAGCTTCATGTCTTTTCATTTTTTCCTCATCTATTTCCTCTTTATTCATTTCTCTTTTTATCCATACCTTTTTATATTGTTCACTTGCTGCTAGTTTCCCTGTTTTTGTTAAGATATTCTCTACCGTCGTTTGTGACCTGAATTCAATCTTAATTGGTCTGGTCTTATCTGTACTATACTTTCCGAGTCTAAACTTCTCTTCAATTTGTTTCATGATTTCAGGTTCATCTTCCTGAACTAATTCTAGTAAACTGCTTACTTTTTCTTTTTCCTCATTGATTCTTGAAGTTCTATCTAGGTTATGTTTCTCTTCCATTCCTAATATAATTATACATTTCTTTTTATCTGCTAAGTCTCTTACTATATTCTCCTTCTGTCTCATCACTTTGATAACCGAGTCTTCAGTTTGTTCTTTCATTTGCTGTTTAATTATGTCAGTAAATGCAACTTTACTGTTTTCCTGGATTTTTTTTCCGACCCTGTGCTTCTTTTGCTATGGCCTCTGTGTTGTTTTTATTATTCCTCTTTAATTATTCATTCTCCTCTTTTACTTCTTTTAACTATCTTTTTAATTCTTCTATTTCATTAGTTAAATTTTTGTTCGTCTTCTCTAGTTCTTCCAATTTTTTAACTCTTTGCGCAATTTTGGCTACGTTACCAAACCTGTTTTCCTAATGTTCGGTCATGTTATCAAGTTTCTCTAGTCTTGCCAATCGGGGGAGGTTGGTATCCCCCCACCCTCTTTAAATCCTTGGAAACTACTATCATCATCTTTCATTGTGCTGCTCTTATCTATACTTCTAATCTTTACATTTTTGTTGATCCCGTCGTCACCAAAATCATTATTGTCGGTCCGCCTCTTGTTTACAAGACGTCTGGCCTCCTGGACCATGTCCCTTTCTTCCTCATTTCCCTCCATTTCCCTCAATAATCCCTTCCCTTCTCCTTCCCTATCACTCCCGCACTACTCCACGAGCACTCCCCTTCCCTATAAATACAATAAGGCACTTCCTGGACGTTGAGATCCACGTAGATTTTCCTTTTTCTTCGGTACACCAATTCTCGCCGTCCATTCGACGAAAGTGTGTGTGTGTGTGTGTCTTTCTTGATTTTCTTTCCGTGTCCTCTTGTATTTCTATCATCCCATTTTATCAGATTCTCTCTATCAATAATTTCTATGCCTTTCATGATTCTGTAAGTAGCTATCAAATCTCCTCTCTCTCTTCTTTGCTCTAGTGTCTGTAGTTCAAGTTTTGCTAGTCTCTCTTCATATGATAGTTTTGAGAGTGTTGGTGCCAGTTTTGTAATTGCTCTTTGTATTCTTTCAATTTTTTTTTATACATTTTTTTTGTACTTGGTGACCATATCGTTGCTGTATATTCCAGTCTTGGTCTTATCAGAGTGATTAGAATTTTCTTCACCATTTCTTCATCCAGGTATGTAAATGCCACTTTGATTGTTCTTATTAAGTTATAAGTTTCTCCAAAAATCGTATTTATATGTTTTTCAGGTGACATATTGTTCATAACAATGACTCCCAGGTCCTTCTCATTTTCTACTTTTTCTATTCCTTCTTCTCCCAATTTATATGGTCCTGTTGTTCTGTTTTTGCTTTTTCCAAATTCCATTATACTACACTTTTTAGTGTTGAACTTCATCTCCCACTTCCTACTCCATTCCTTTACTGTAGTGACTCACAATCTTCTTCCGTGTTCACTTTTTTTTTAACATTTTTGTATCATTTGCAAAGAAGCTCATATAACTTTCAATTTCTTCATCCATATCATTAATATATATAGCAAACATTATCGGGGCCAGAACTGTTCCTTGTGGAACACCGCTTATTACTTCATCCCATTTTGAGTGTTTGTCTCTTATCACTACTCTCATTTTTCTTCCTTGCGAAAAGTCTTCCATCCATTTAAGCAGTTTGCCCTGTATTCCTCCTTCAGTTTCTAATTTCTTAAGCAACTTCTTATGTGGTACTTTGTCAAAAGCTTTTTTTTAGGTCTAGAAATGCACAAACAGCCCATCCATCTCTCTCTAGTATTATATCTATTAGCCTTGAATAGAAACATATTAAATTGGTGACGCATGATCGTCCTTGTCTGAATCCAAATTGCCTTGGATTTAGCACGTTGTTTTTTTTTCTAAATATTTTACCCATCTACTTTTGACAATTCTTTCACATATTTTTGCTATTGTACTTGTTAGAGAGACTGGTCTATAGTTGGGAGGGTCTTCTTTATTTCCTCCTTTATATATAGGTACTATATTTGCTTTTTTCCAATCTTCTGGAACTTTTCCTTCTTTCAAGGAACTGTTTATTATGCTATGTATTTTGTCTGCCAGTTCATTTCTGCATTCTTTCAAAATCCAGTTTGCTATTTCATCTGGTCCATGCGATTTTCTGACATCAAGATTACTCAAGTGTTTCAATATTTCATTCTTTGTTACTTCTATTTCTTTCATGGGGGGGACTTTCTCTTTCCATTCGATCTCTTCAGGTTGTATGTTCTCCCTTGTAAACACTGATTTAAAATGCTTGTTCATAATTTCCGCCATTTCAATTTCCTCTGTGTATTCAACTCCTCCTTGTCTTAATTTCTCCAAATTTTGTTTGTTTTTCAGTTTGTTGTTTACAAATCTGTAAAATAGTTTTGGTTGATCTTTACATTTTTCTATGACATCTTTTTCATATTTTCTCTTTTCCACTCTGCACGCTTGTACATTTTAATTTCTATAACAAGTATATATTTTCCATTTTTCAGGTCTTTTGTTTTTTTCCATTTGGTCCAAGCTTTATCTCTTTTGTCTTTTAACTCCCTACAACTTTTGCTGTACCAGCACTTTACATATTCTTTTTCTTGTTTTTGTCGTGGGACATACTTTTCCACTCCTTTTTTTTTTTTTTTTTATCAATTTTTGTCAAAATATTCCATTTCTCTTCCACTGGTGTTTCTTTCTTGTATATTGCTTCCCAGTTTTCTTTTTGAAAGAATTCTCTTATTTTATCAAAGTTTGTTTTTTCATACATCATTCTTCCTTTTCTATATTGTTCATTTCTTTTCATGTATTTTTCCTCATTTAGTTCCAGTTCAATCAATATGTGGTCACTTTTACTTATTGGTGTTTTATATTCAATCTTTTCCACTATTCTAGGTTCAGATGTGATTATTAAGTCTAGTCTCGATGGTTCTTCTTCATTTCTATACCTAGTGTTCTCCTGTATCCATTGCGTCATTGTATGGTCAGTAATAATCTCGAGTAGAACATTTCCCCATGAGCAGTCTCCACCCTTTATTGTCATCTCTTCCCAGCAGACTTCTTTGCAATTAAAGTCGCCCATCATAACTATTCTTCCTCCATCTTCCATTATCTTGTTTAGTGTTATTCTTGTGTCTTCTAGCATACTTTTATGTTCACTTTCTTCCCACGAGGCTGTTTTTGGGGGCACGTAGTTTATTACAAACATTCTGCTCTTCTTATCTCTGTCTTCTATTTCTATCATAATCATCTCTACTCTGTTCTTTCCATATGTGACACACCTCACGTTTATATCCTTCTTAGTCAGGAACATAACTCCACCCCCTTGTTTTATCTCTCTGTTTCTAATCCGATAATTATATGCATTGTGTCCTATGCTTATGGGTGGTAGTGGAACTTTTAATTTTGTCTCAACAATTCCTATTATGTCCGGATCTTTTTCCTTCAGATACTCGTTCAGTTCATTTAGTCCTGTTATTAATCCATCTATATTTGTGTAGGATACTCTTAACTTTCTGTTATTTCCATTGTATTCTCTCTTTCTTTTTTGTTTCTCTCTGTTATGGTCCATTTCTTCAATTTCATATTCACTACTCTCCAGTAGAATTCTTGTTTTTCTGACTCCGTTCTGGTCTCGTTTTTTTCTTTAGCTTCTTTCCTTTTCATTTTTTCCTCTCTTTCCTCTTTATTCATTTCTCTTTTTATCCATACCTTTTTATATTGTTCACTTGCTGCTAGGTTCCCTGTTTTTGCTAAGATATTCTCTGCTGTTGTTTGTGATCTGAATTTAATCTTAATTGGTCTGGTCTTATCTGTACTATACTTTCCGAGCCTAAACTTCTCTTCAATTTGTTTCATTATTTCAGGTTCATCTTCTTGAACTAATTCTAGTAATCTACTTACTTTTTCATTTTCCTCCTTGATTCTTGTGGTTCTATCTGGGTTATGTTTCTCTTCCATTCTTAATATAATTGTACATTTCTTTTTATCTGCTAAGTCTCTTACAATATTCTCCTTCTGTCTCATCACTTTAATAACTGAGTCTTCAGTTTGTTCTTTCATTTGCTGTTTAATTATATCAGTAAATGCAACTTTAGTATTTTCCTGTATCTTCCTCCACCCCTGTGCCTTTTTTGCTATTGTTTCTTTATTGTCTTTATTGTTCCTTTTTAATTCTTCATTCTCCTCTTTTACTTCTCTTAACTGTTTTTTTAGTTCTTCTATTTCATCAGTTAAGTTTTTGTTCGCCTTCTCTAGTTCTTCCAATTTTTCAACCCTTTCCGCAATTTTTGACATTTTACCGAACCTAATCTCCCATTGTTCGGTCATTTGTTCAAGTTTTTCCTCCAGTTTTGCCAGTCGGGGGAGGTTGGTATCCGCCCCCCCCCCTCATTAAATCCATGGAAATTATTATCCTCACCTTCTATTGTGCTGCTCTTATCTATGTTTCTAATCTTTACATTTTTGTTAGTTCCTTCGTCGTCACTAAATTGATCCAGTCCGCGCTTGTTTACATGGCGTCTGCCTGCCTGGACCAAGTCCTCTCCTTCCTCATTTCCTTCCATTTCCCTCAGTAATCCCTCCCCTTCTCCTTTTTCCTCACTTTCCTCCTACACCACGAGGAATCCCCTTCCCTGTAGATACAATAGGTACTTCCTTGACGTTGAGATCCACGAAAATTTCACTTTTTCTTCAGGACGTCAATCCTCGCCGTCTGTTCGACGTGTGTGTGTGTGTGTGTGTGTGTAATAAAACCACTTGGAAAGTAAAATGAAAGGTGACCGAACGTTTTCGTCTATTTAAGACATTTTCAAGGTACAGAGTAAGGTAGCAGAGACATCATATATACAAAGGAAGCACATTAGGGGGGAATTAGGACAGGTCCAATAGTGACCTCACTCTCTCAGCACTACCGGACGTTTTGACCCGGCTACTGTCAACAAATTTATGTTACAAAGTTATCTAATTTATACATTCCCATAACTGAATTGATGATTATCAATTTAAGAATATTTGAACCCTTCCTTTTCATCAAAATTTTGTTAGTTTAACTCGTACTTTTAATAAATTTGGTGTCCAAGTTGTCTTTAAAAATAACAACACTGTTAAAAACAGGTTGATTAAAAATTCACCTGCTTGTAATGAAGGCTGTGTTTATAGTATCCCTTGCAAAAATTGTAACTTTAATTATATTGGACAAACAGGCAAGGCTTTAAAATTGAGAATAAACCAACATAAATACAACATCAGAACAGGGCAAGTTTCAAGTGGGTTGTTTTTGCATTTAAGGGATTTTAATCATTGCATTGATTGGGATAACACAAAGAAAATTGTCCTAAGTAAGGACATTAAGGATGCATCTTGAAAGATATGCTCCTGGCCTGTACTTCTGAGGCCCCTTTCAGATGTCCTTCGGGTAATCTGTTTGTTCAAAAAGATGGAGTTGCCATGGGATCACCTTTAGGGGTCCTCTTTGCCCAGGCTTTCATGGCCCATGTTGAAGAAGAAGCTGTAAATAACCTCCATACCAAACCAATTTTGTATCGTAGATATGTTGATGACATTTTTGTGTGTTGATGACCTACAGTTACTCGAGGAGCTCAGATCTAACCTTCAAGTTATTTCTGGTTTAAGGTTCACTGTGGAGTTGAATAAGAACAACAGACTCCCTTTCCTCGATGTAATGGTAGATGGTACTTCAGATGCTTTTATTACCTCCATTTACCGCAAGCCTACCAATGCGGGTAAGTGCATGAATGGTGAGGGTGAATGCACACAAGATTACAAGAGAGGGGTAATAAAGGCATACGTTAGGCGGGCAATTAAGGTATGCTCTTCATGGCACCTGCTGCATGCCGAACTTCAGCACCTACGTCAGATGTTAGTTAACAATGGTTACTCTAACACAGATTTTGATCATATCACCAAAAACTTGCTAGACCGTCGTGCCCCTGAGTACTCCCCAGGTCAGCAAAAGATCACAGTTAACTACCAAAATATTTTTAGCAGTTCGTACAGGGAAGACGAAAAACGTATTAAAGACATCGTCTTTAGGAACTGCAAACCGGTGGAAGACAGCCATGTCTTACGTATGGTGATTTTTTATAAGAACCCCCGCACTTGCTCCTTAGTGCTGAAAAATGATTTGTCTGGCAAGTCTGGGACTCTGTCAAAAACCAATGTGGTGTATAAATTCGACTGCAAAAATGGAAACTGCGCGTTCCATAAATGTGCATACATTGGGTTTACGACCTGTAGTCTCAGCCGTCGCCTAACACTCCACCTCCAACATGGAGCTATCAAAAATCATTTTCAGCACGAACATCAGTCTTCCCTTGATAGAGCAACCATTGTTAACAACACTGAAGTAGTTACTCAATGTAATGATGTAAGAGAATTAAGGATGCTAGAGGCTATGTATATCAGGGAATGGGCTCCTAGCATTAATATACAATCCAATATGATTACTGTCATTCCCTTGTTCAATAGCTCATCGAGACATGTGAGAAATAATCCCACCAATGGTGGAAGTATGTCCGTCCCTCTCGCACCGCCTACCGCCCCGAACCCCCTTACTCCTCCCCCTCCCTCTCTCCCTCCCCCTCTCCATAGGTGATCAAGTCGGGTCAGATCATCTAGGTCATCAAGCCACTCTCCACTGTAAGTCTTTATATGCATATGGAAAGACATCGCACTGTTCAGTTCGGAAAAATGTAATTGTTCTGTGTTCTGTATAATTGTGTTGTGATAAACGTAATTATTTTGATAATGACTCTTTGAAGTCGAAACGTCATTTGTTATTAAAATGGAGAACTTTGGACAATTGATTTTCGATCATCCTCCCAAAGTCAGAACTATAGTAAGAAGGATTGAAAATATTAGGAAGAAGATAAACAATTGTGACAATGCTGTGGTGTTTAACTCAATACATATATATGTATATATATATATATATATATATATATACTGTATATTTATACATATATGCTGTATATATATATACATATATATATTACATATATACTGTATATATATTATATATATATATATATCAAGGACTACTATTACACAGGACGTGCGCACCCAGATCCCTGGGTCCGCTAGAGGAGGCCATTGCTTTCTTTGTAACCTAACATTTTATATTGGACAAATATATAAAACCTAGAGACCTAACACTGTATATAGGGCAAATATATCAACTATTGACTTATTCAATGCAGTATAAGTTAATATAAACTTTTATAGTGATATACATACATACATACACCAAGGCTTTTTCCCCCTTACAAGGGAGATAGCCAAAAAGGAAAAGGCATAAAATAATTTCCATCCATTCCATCCCCGAACACACTCCACACCCCTCCACCCTCCCTCTTATCTTAGTACCTCCAGGATGACGGGTCATCCCTGCACCCTGTCCACTGCCCTGGGTCAGAAGCAGTGTCGCAAGACACAGTACATCCACAGCAATGGCCGCTTCATTAAATCGGCGACCCCCCCCTCTCCGTCCTCCCATTGCATAAAAGGAGAAGGCGGGGAGAAATCCCTTCGGGCTGCGTCAAATTTTGCTCACACATACTACCTCACCCCCCATCCCCCCGCCCATTCCACCTCATGCAAACACAACATCATCCATATACAATCATTCTCCATTCACCCCTGTCTTCTGTCCTCTCCCGTCCTTCCTCAACAGACATTCCCCTCTTCCCCACAGCCCCCTTCACCCCATCCATCCACCTCATCCTAGGACGTCCCTTCATGTTCACTCCCTCCACATCTGCCTTCCATACCTCTTTTACTAATCTTTCTTCACTCATTCTTTACATGTGTCCAAACCATCCTAATACTCTTTCATCAACCCTATCTCCCAGCTCCTTTTTCACCCCTGTTCTCCTCCTCACCTCCTCATTTCTCTTATCTAGCCTAGTAACCCCCATCATACTTCTCAGACACCTCATCTCAAACACATTCAAACTCCTTCTCTCTTCCTCTCTTATGTTCCATGATTCTGCCCCATACAGTGCTGTTGGCACAATCACTCCTTCATACAGTCTCCTCTTAGCATCCATTCCCAAATGTCTATTCCTCATTACACTCTTTAATCCACCAAGGCATTTACTCACTTCTCTCAATCTACATTCTACCTCCACCTTCACTCCACCTTTTCCTGCCACATTTGCACCCAAGTATCTAAAACTATCCACTTCCTCCAGACGCTCTCCCTTAATGCTCACTTCCAGTCTACTGCCACTTTCACCCCTTGTACATCTCATCACCTTACTTTTACCCACATTTATCTTTAGCTTTCTTCTATCACATACTCTCCCAAACTCTGCCACCAGCTTCCTCAATCCCTCCTCCGATCCTGCCAAAAGCGCAGTGTCGTCCACAAACAACAGCTGGCTCACCTCCCACTTTTCTCCATTTTCTTTAACCATCTTCAATCCCTGACCCACTACCCTTGCAACCTCTCGCACCACCCCATCCATGTATAAGTTGAACAGCCAGGGCGACATAACGTATCCTTGACGAAGTCCCACCTTTACTTCAAACCACTCACTCTCTCCATTTCTAATCCTGACACGAGCTCTACTACCCTCATAAAAACTCTTGACAGCTCCCAGAAGCTTTCCTCCTATCCCGTATATCTGCATAACCTCCCACAGTGCCTTTCTGTCTACCCTATCGTAAGCCTTTTCCAGATCCATAAAAGCCCAAAAAACATCCTTCCCCTTTCCTATAGCTTTCTCACATATCTGTCTTACCACAAAGATCTGATCTACACCTCTACCTGTCCTAAATCCACACTGTTCCTCACCAATCCAGTCCTCCGGCACTCTACCCTCTCTCCAGCAAACATTAAATAACTCACCAGCCAGTCCACCATCACTGTACCTCCTTTTTTCAGATATTTTGCATGGCATCCATCCAGACCAGGTGCCTTACCTGCTTTCATCATCTTAACAACTGCCTTCACCTCATTCTTCCTTATTTCTCCTCCATTCTCCTCACTCATCACTCTCATTTTCTTCGCATTTCCCACTGCAGCTATCTTTCCCTCCTTATCCTCCTTCACATTTAGCAACTCCCTAAAATATTCTGCCCATCTTCCCCTTACTGCCTTCTCTTCCATTATCATCTCTCCATCTGCACCTTTTACCTTTTCTTCTCTACTTGATTCGCCTCCTCTTCCTCTCTTAACTTCTTTCCAAAACATCTTTTTATTACTTTCAAAATTTTCTGTCATACTCTTACCCCATTTTACATCTGCTCTCCTCTTTGCCTCCTTTACCTTTTGCTTTACTTCTCTTTTCTTTTCTTTGTACCTCTCATATGACTTCCTCATCCTATTTTGTAACCAATCTGTGAAAGCTCGCTTCTTCTCTTCTATAACCTTCTTTGTTTCCTCATCCCACCATTCACTACCCTTCCTTCTATTTCCTCCTGTCCTTTTTGGTCCACACACCATCCTTGCACACTTTATGACTCCCTACTTGAACCATCCCCATTCCTCCTCCACACCTATCTCTACTCTATCCTTCACTCCCTCCCACTCCTTCAGTTTCTTTTCGTACTCCTTCTCCTTTTCTTTTTCATTCAAAGAGTTCACTCTAAGAACCTCCCTACCTTTTGTCCTTTTCCTCTTTCTCCATCTATCCTCCACTCTCAACTTACCTTCCACCAAAAAATGATCTGATATTCCCCCACCCTCTCCCCTTAGCACATGTACATCCTTAACTCTTCCTATCATAATCCTATTTACCACTACATAATCCATTAACGCTCTATCTACCACCCTTCCGTCCACCACCCTCTCCTATGTACTAATGCTTGACTTTCTTCCGAAACACTGTATTTGCTATCATCAACTCTCTTTCTAGACTCATTTCTACCATCAACTCTCCACTACGATTCTTTCCTGGAACTCCACATTTCCCAACCACTCCATCGATTGGACTATTTCCTACCCTAGCATTAAGGTCTCCCAGTACTATTATATTGACATTTCTCCCTAAATCCTCTATGCACTCATTTAAATCTATCCAAAAGGCCTCCCTTTCTTCTACACTCTTCTCACTACCAGGCACATATGCACTTACAAAGACCCACATCTCCTTTCCCAGTCTCACCTTCATCCACATTATCCTTGAGGAAACCTCTTTCCACTCCACTACACGTTTACCTATCTCTTCACTTACTAGTATAGCCACCCCTTCCCTCCCTCGCCCTCTCTTCACTCCTGATAACCTCCCACTTACACTCCCAAACTTACACTCACCCTTCCCTTTCAACTTAGTTTCACCCAAAGCCAACACATCCATCTTTCTTCTCACAAACATACTACCTATCTCTTCCCTTTTACCATCTGTACCACATCCACGCACATTAAAATACCCAAACCTTAGGGTGCTGGTCCGAAAACTCCCAGACCCTCTTATGCCTTTACTTTTTCTTTTAGGAATGTCCCCTGTGGGGCTACAAGGAGAAGGATACCTAGTCCCAATCCCCGTCCCTTTCTTCTCGCCTCTTACGATCCAAGTGGGAATACTTGGTGGCAGTATTCTTTTCTCCCACCACAGGGAATTCCACACCACAGAAAATGAATACTCAGAGAAATAGTACAGGACAGCAGCAAGGGGTTGGGGGACAGCATAATGGAGGGACAGTCAAAGTATAAAAGTGTCATCATTTCTCTATGAACAGAGTTTTCCTCTATCATAGACAAAATTATGTGTGGCTCTGGTCCGTAGGGGCGCCCCATATAGCCCCTAAAGTATCAACTGCATGCTACTTTGCCACAATAACATGGACTGTTATGCTTTGAAATGCCAATTTTAGCCGGACTAACAGGTATTATTGCATGAGGTTAGTGGACACTATGGTTTGCGATTCTTTTTTATATTTTTGAAAATATAAAAATAGATTTTTTTTATTTAAATCAGATTTATTTGATTTAAATAGATTTTTTTTATCATTTTAAATGTTGTGGAATTGCTATCTGATATGCGATCTGATTGCTAAAGGACATTTTCAGCATATCGATATAAGGAACAGTGTTATATAGACTTGCTACATGTAGTATAAATATCACTGTGCAGCCCACAACAAGTTTCAACAAGATTCTTGTTGAAACTTGTTCTAGGTAAGCAGCTTCTCACTGAGTCGGTTGCTGCTTTGGAATCAACCAGGAAGGATGTCTTCTGGACCTGGCAGAGTGATTCCTTCAGGCAGAAAAAAAGATCCTGTCTGGAATTATTTTGAAAAACTACCAACAATTTCTGGCAAAGGGTACCCATCTAAATGCAAATACTGCAGCCAGGAACTACAGGGCATTGTGTCAAGATTAAAGTCTCACAGAAATAAATGCCAAGGTCAGCCACAGCATACAGAAGAAGAAATTGATGACCCAGGTAAATAATTTTACTTACATTGTGTGCATTTCTCCCTTTCCATACGCAACTATATAAATTTGGTGAACGATGGAGAGCATGCGCAATCAAAATGTGAAGGCCTAAAGAGATGATACTTCAACTTCATTACTTCTAAATCTGGGTAATGACTATATCACTATAATATACTGTATCCTAGATGATTGTTATTCATTTCATTCAACATTATGTAATATATTTCATAGGTTCCATTGGAATTCAGCCCACATGGGATTCAGCCCAAAGGGATTTAGCCTAACCTAACCCAACTAACCCATTATTTATAGTGAATTTAAAAGTGGACTGAATCCTGTGTGGGCTGAATTCCAAGCCCACATATTTCATGTGTGTGTTGGTCGAGGGCTAATAATACACACTGTAGGTTCTTAAGTACATTCAGCCTTAAACACTAACACAGTTACAAGAAGATACAATATAATAACAGAGTCAAAGCTAGCGCCCATGCGTGACTCCGTGTCCCCTCTACGGTCTCTCACTCAAGCACTGTTGCTAAGCACCATGCATGCCTACCCCGGGCATGCGAGTTGCCACATGTCGCCAGACGGGGATATCAATAACCCACACCTCCCTTCCCCCTTTCGCGCCCGGAGACTTTAGTCACGGGCGGACAATCTGCGCTGGAGTCTCTTGGAGCGACGCAAATCAGCAGGTGGGTCCTCGCTATGGGCCTCGTGTGGATGGGAAGGGGTGCAGGTGACAGGTCGCAAGAAGTGGCGGTTACGCTGCAACACGCGGCCACTTGTGGTGCGTATTTCATAGGTCCTGGCTTTGCCAACGCGCATGACAATGCCGACCTTGTCCCAGCGGTGGGTCTTCGGGTTCTGGATCCGAACGTGCTGGCCGACGTGCAGCCTGGAGAGTTCACGTGCATGGCTGTCATACCGAGCTGCACCATCCTTGGCCTGGGTTGCTGCGCGGCGGTCGCATTCCTCCGCTTTGGTTTGCCACTCCGTGGAGAAAGCATCTGGGTGGGCCGGAACGCAGGAGCGGAGGGGGTGGCCATATAACACCTGAGCTGGGGAACGACCAGTGAAGTTGGGAGTGTTCCGAAGTTCCAGGAGGCTTCGGTCGAATTCCTCGCAATCTATGTTACCTGAAGGGGCCACCTTGAGGATGAGGTGCTTGATGGCCTTCACGGCGGCCTCGGCATGGCCATTGGATTGCGGGTAGTGAGGTGATGTGACAATGTGTCGCACACCCCATCGTGCTGCAAAGCTCCTGAACTCCTGGCTGGTGAACTGGGGGCCTCCGTCTGTTCGCAAGCGAAGGGGAACACCAACTTCCCGGAAGTAGTTGCAGAACATGCGGATGGTGTTGGACGACGTCGTATCGCCTTTGCAAGGGACGACCACAGGCCAGCCGGAGAGTCTGTCAGCGATGACAAGGAATGACTTGCCTGCAACTGAGAAGAAGTCCGCTGAGACAGACTCGAAGGGCCTTGTTGGGTGGTCGTCGCTGAGTATGGGTTCCTTCTGCTGGCTTGGTTGGAGATACTGGCAGGGTTCACACGACTGGACCGTATTTGCAATGTCCGAATTGATGCCTGGCCAGAAGACAGTTTGACCTGCCCGGCGTTTTGTCGCCTCCACGCCCCTGTGGCTATCATGAAGACGGGCCAGGATGCGGCGGCGAAGGGCGTTAGGAACCACAATTCTCATGCCGTAGAGGACGAGGTCACCATCGGCATGGAGGTTATCCCGAATTTTCCAGTATGGGAGCAAGGGCCTAGGAAGGGCATAGCGGTCCGAGGGGAATCCGGACGTCACACAGCGATGCAATTGGACGTAGTCTGGGTCAGTCCTAGCTGAGTCACGTAACTCCTCCAGAGTCCTATCTTCATCTACGTGGGACTCTGTCACAGCTCTCACCGTGGCTATCGTATGGAGAGATGCAATGGAGTCGGTGCAGAGTGTGTGGTCTTCCGGCGCTGGGTAGCTCACTGGGGCACGGGATAGGGCGTCCGGGATGTGAAGATCCTTTCCGGCACGCCATACCGCTGTGAAGATGTATGGGGACACCTTCTCCTTCAGGCGCTGGAGACGTGGGTTCTCCACTGCGTCCAAAGTGTAGCTGTTCAGGATGGGAACCAGGGGGCGATGGTCGGTCATCAACGTAAAATTCTGAAGTCCCTCAAGTAATATTTGCATTTGAACATCGCCCAGACGGCGGCGAGTAATTCTAACTCGATGGTGGCATATCTAGTCTCCGCCTCCGTCAAGAAACGGGAACCGCATTGGATTAGGCGTAGGCGTCCGCTGCCGTGGTCCTGTAGTAATGCAAAACCAATGCCGTTAAGCCGAGATGCATCCGTCTGGAGGATAGTTGGCAGGGTTGGATCAAATGAGGCGAGAACTGGGGGTCAATGAGGGCGGCTCGTCGTTCGGAATGCCTCGTCATGATCCGGTGTCCAGAGAAATTGTCTCTTAGGGCTCATCAGGGGCCGGAGAGGTTGGGCAGCTGCTGATATCTCCGGGGTGAATTCAGCCAACTGGTTAACGAGACCCATAAAGGACCTAAGGTCTGTTAAATTTGCAGGAGTTGGAAAGTCCCTGATAGCAATCACTTTGTCTTGGTCAGCAGCGATACCTGCCACTGACAATGTGAATCCGCAGAAATCCACCTTAGGCGCGGCGACCTCAAATTTTTCCTTATTAATGGTGATGCCAAATTCACGACATCTGGTGAGGACTTGGTGGATGCGGGTGAGGTGAGTGGTGTAGTCGGCATCGTAAAGGAGGATGTCGTCCACCACTTTGACGCAATTCTTGACACCTTGCAGTGCAATGTCACCTCGTAGGCAATAGGTATCGCCTGTTGCTGCAAATCCCATTGGTCCTCTGCAATATTGGAATCTACCATGTGGAGTTATAAAGGTGGTAAGGTGTCTATCCTCTTCGGCGAGTTCGATCTGCCAGTAGCCGCAGAGAGCGTCCATGGTCGTGAAGTAACGAGCTGAGGTCGGTACGCTACGTACAGCATCAAAGGGTGTGGGCGACGGATGGGGTGGGCGAGCCACCTGGGCGTTAAGTTTGGACAGATCCGTCGTGATCCTCACACCTCCATTTGGTTTAGCTACGGCGACAAGTGGGTGGCACCATTCTGAAGGTTCGTCGCCAGCCGGTCGAATAATCCCTTGAGAGACCATGGACTCGAGCTCGTCCTTGACGTGGTCTCTGAAAGCCAGGGGAATTTGCCGGGGTGTATGGATTGCAAAAGGCACAGCATTATCCTTCAGGTGGATTCGCATTGGTGATCCCACCATGGGCTTAAGTGGTGTGGACTGAAGAGCTGCTTTAGCCACCAGAACGTCCTTAAACTCCTTTAAGAAGTACTCCTTCACGTCTGAGGGTAGTGTGGAGGCAGAGAATGGGAGTTCCACACACTTCTTAACGTGCTTCACCTCCAATATTGGCTTAGGGAATTCCTTGGGAATGATGGCCAATGCCTTGCAGTGGCTGAAGGAGAGGAGTGGGGTCTGGATGTCCTTGTGTACTCGGATCTGAGCAGAGCACGACCGCTTACCTAAAGTAAGGGTAGCCGTGAGCGTGCCAAGGGCAGGAGTCATTTCAGATCCGTCGGCTGTGAGTGTGGTGGTTTGCGGGGAAGCGTGTAGTGTCCTTGTTGAAATGGAAAGGTTTCTCAAGTGCTGTGGTCCTATCACAGTGATATCCGCACCGGTGTCTGGGATCATCTGCAAGTATGACGATTTACCACCGTGTGTGATAAGGACGCTGACGTGTTGAGGCACCGCAGGGCTGGGGCTAGGAGACATCACTCGACGGCAGGACGGCTGTGGGGTTGGCGGGTGTTCCGAAACATGTCCACCGCCAGAGACTGAAACACCTCGCTTGTGTTTCTGACGAGTCTCCTGCTTGCAATAAGTGTCGAAGTGACCGATACGGGAACAGAGGCGGCACTGGGTCTTGCTAGCGGGACATTTGATCGTGGAAGGAAAGTGTCCCTGCCGACCACAGTTGCGGCAGGTAGCTTGAGCCGCAGGGCATGCTCCTGGCTCATGGTGCCTAGCACAGCACTGGCATGGGTCCGTTGCCTTCGATGTCGGTTGCTTAGGGGTTTGCCTGAGGAAACTTTTCTGCTTCTTCCTTCTTTGGTGGTGGGTCAATGCTCTTACTTGTGCAGGTTGGGCACGAATATCAGACGTAGCACACCTGGCTGCTTCATAGGAGCGGCATGTATTGACCATGTCCTGCAGTGAGCACTTGTCGTCCAGGGATATGAGTCGCTGAATCAACTCATCATCCCGAACGCCCATAATAATCACCGACTTCAACTGAGTCTCTTCGCAAATTGGCGATTTACCAGGGCATATGTCGATCTCCTCGGCACTGCGACGCAACCTTACGTAGAAATCTGCAAATGTTTCGCCTTCCATCTGCCTGCAGCTAAGCAATCCCCTCCTGCGTATTGCCTCGTTCCGCAAGCCGTTGATGTGTACTTCCAGAGCAGCGACCACCTCATCGACGGTCTTGTCTGTAGAGGGAGGTATTTGCAGGGTATGCTCTAGGACACGTTGTGTTTCAAGGGTGAGACACATACGTAATTGTATGAGCTGCTTCTCATGGGGTAAGCTATACAGGTCGACCATGGTAGCGTAATCTTGCCAACGTCGCTTCCATTCGCGGAACAATTGGTAGGTGGCATCTGGTTTAAGTGGAGGTGGCGTCTGAGCAGTGGCCTTTTGAGTGGGTGGAGGAAGCGGGGGCTGACGATGATGGCTGTCATCGGAGGCCGCATGGTGCTCTGGGGGAGAGTGAGCGGGTTGCCGTTGCGGGTTTATCAATTTGAGCAGG
This sequence comes from Oratosquilla oratoria, assembly GCF_046742065.1. NCBI lineage: Eukaryota > Metazoa > Arthropoda > Malacostraca > Stomatopoda > Squillidae > Oratosquilla > Oratosquilla oratoria. Next base: position 21,840,939 of record NC_134789.1, read on the forward strand.
GCGTCAAATCTAGCCTGGTCTTCTCGTCGTCTGCGTTCGTCTTCTGCTAACCTCGTCTCTTCAATCCATTTCACGAGGGAAAGCATGTCTGTCGGTGTGGTCGGTGGGAAGGATGCGGCCTGTTGCTCATCGGAAAGGTCTGGCTGCATCTCTTCCTCCTCTTGTTCGATTGCTCCTGAACGAGTATTAGGCATTTCGCTAGAATAAAGCTAATAGTGTGGGCCCGTAATGCGCGGATGAGTACGTAAGCTGGCGGGTACCTGGGGCCCAGTAGGCCTGCGGGCGTGTAAGCGAGGGAAAGTATCGCGCACACGTCCTGCCAATGTTCAATACAAGCGTCTCCTAGCGACAAGGAGGCAGCAAGATTTTCACAAATACCACTCACAATGCACTGCGACACTATACGGGGAGGCACTATAAACCACACGTGTAAGCACTAGACACTATACGAGAAGGCTCCACGCATATACGCATAACGCGTCACATGGATAAACGCAATATGGCGTCGGAGCACTGCCAGTCACTAACGAACACTTGCATATGCCGGTTTTTCGTTTGAAACACTTCTGTTGTACGTGCGAGCGTGTAACTCTGTCACTGGGACTGCACACGTTCGTGAGCCCTTGTCGCACACAATTACGATATGTGGGACACGGTACACCAAAATAATGCAGGTATAGGCTGAGTTCATTGCGTTGCACTGCCCTGTATGCACTAACAATGTTATATATCTCACTGCGCCATGTGTGTGTTGGTCGAGGGCTAATAATACACACTGTAGGTTAGTACACTAACACAGTTACAAGAAGATACAATATAATAACAGAGTCAAAGCTAGCGCCCATGCGTGACTCCGTGTCCCCTCTACGGTCTCTCACTCAAGCACTGTTGCTAAGCACCATGCATGCCTACCCCGGGCATGCGAGTTGCCACATGTCGCCAGACGGGGATATCAATAACCCACATTTCATATCCTGTTAATTATTTCCAAATAATTTAGTGGCTTGTGTGAATATGATCATTATCTAAAAAAAAATAACTACTGTACTCAAAAGTAGCCTAAATCACACTGTATTCATTCATTTATTTATTCATTTATAAATTACGCAATATGCTAAAATTTTCTGTTTCCATTTCAGGATCTGTATCAACAGCTTCAATCCCTTCATCATCGGCTCCACTCGAATTATCTGCAAACCTGACTCCACCATTAAAAAGGTCACTATCAGACTCCTCCACAGGCGCCACTTCTGTTAAATCATTTTCATCTAAAAGAAAGTCATCAACATCTCTGGACAGAATTATCATAAAAATTTCAGCCTCTCAAAAGGAAAATCCCAACAAAGAAGTTGCAAGACTGATATTTGCTACAAATTCACCATTTCGTCTTGTTCAGCATCCTCAGTTTCTCAAGATGGTTCAGAACATGAGGCCAGGTTATATTCCTCCATCCAGAAAAGACATTGCTGATAAGTACTTGGATCTTGTGTATGAAAAGGAATATAAAAAGTGTGCAGATGACCTGAATAATGAAACTGCATGTCTTTCAATTGATGAGTGGTCTAACATCCATAATGAGCCCATAATATGTGTCACTCTAACAACATCTACTTGTCAGATTTATTTACAAAGGATTACAAAGGATTACAAAGGCGGAGCATGCCGACAGGAGACCTTTTGATCCATATCTAGGTCGGATGAAAAAAAAAAAAAATAAAACCAATAAATAAAAACTATAATAATTTAGATAACAAAATAAAATACATAAATAAATGCATAGGTATAGTTAAAATAATAAACAAACAGGTAAATAGTAAATAATAAATTAACATATAACTAATAATAAATGAAAATCAGACAGACAAATGATAACAAAACAAATAATATAAGATAAATTATAATCATTACAGCATCTTACTTAGGTATTTATCTAACTGATTCTTAAAGCTTCGAACTGAACTACATTGCACTACCTGTGCAGGAAGTTTATTCCATTCATTAACTACACGGTTGGCAAAGTTGTTTCTACCTACTTCCAAATTGAATCAATTTCCGGACAGTTTGAGACCATTGTTTCTTGTCTGATTCTCATTCAATGTGAAAAATTTGTCACTTTTGATGTCAATTCCCTTTAAAATCTTAAAGACCTGTATCAAGTCACCTCTGAGTCTACGCTTTTTTAGGGAAAATAGATTCATGTGCTTTAGTTGACACAATACACACATCAGGGAAACCTCACACTGCTGAATATCTTCTACAACTTGTACAAAATTCGATCAAGAAGGCTGAACAAGATTTTGGTTGTCACAATTGAAGTGTTGTGACAGACAATGCAGCAAATGTCACTAAGATGAGAAAACTCTCGGAGGAATCGAGTGAACCTGAGCATACTGTCCTCACATACGGCTTATACCGTTCCTTGTATACTTGTGGCAAGTCTATATAACACTGCTCCTTATATTGATATGCTAAAAATGTCCTTTAGCAATCAGATCGCATATCAGATAGCAATCCCACAATATTTAAAATCTATAAAAAAAAATCTATTTAAATCAAATAAATCTGATTTAAATAAAAAAAAAAATCGATTTTTTATATTTTATTAAAAGACAAGCACCTGGCTTACGCCAGCCCTGGCTACGCCAGGGTTGCTTGGCCTTCGGCAAGACCCGCTACGCGAGTCGCTCACTTCGCTCGCAGTGCGCTCCGCGCACGTTTTTTTTTTATTTTTTTATTCCGATTGCTTTATATATCTGAATCAGCCTTATCATCTATCTTCACACGCTTTATAGGTTCATCTTCTGTCTCATCACCTTCTCTTTTCCTCTTGGGTGCCAACGATCTTCCCTCTTGAGTAGGCTCCTCACCCGATGCCTCCAACAACTTATTTACAGCCTCGTTGATATTGTCAAGTTTATGTTCAAGTTTACGTTGCAAATTTACAGCTTCGTTGATATTGTCAAGTTTATGTCCAAGTTTACGTTGCATAGCCTCTATTTCTTCTTTTACAGTACTTTCAGGGGTTGTCGGTTTCTCATCTTCTTCACTGTCATAAGTGTAGTCTGGGAGTACTATATCGATTGCCTCTTTCTCCGATATTGGAGGGATTACTACCATGGACTGATCAGGTTCTTCTTCTGCTATCGCTGCGTCGTCCGAGTGTTCGGTCACCACCCTTGATTGCTGTTCGGGCTCTACTGGCACATCTTGGGTAAAGAATAACTCTTTATATACTACGTTGGTAGGCAGTCTTCGACATTCACTGTCTTTAACCTTCTTCCACCCAGTATAGTAGTATAGTGAATCCCAACTCGTAACACGGGAACACGCAACGTACAATTGTCCATGTGCGAAGCACTGGGTGCCATCTAGCAAAAGTCCAAAATTTTCAAATGTTTGCCCTTGCGACTTGTTAATTGTCATGGCAAAACTCAACTTGACAGGGAACTGCTTGCGCTTGAAGGGGATACTTGAATCCGTGGACTCGAGTGTTATCCTGGGGATTACGGTCTGTTCTCCTGAATACGCTCCCCCTAGAATCTTGCCAACGATAGTGTTCTTTTCAAAGTTGGTGACCATCAATCGCGTACCATTACACAACTTGGGGGGAGTAATGTTTCTCATAACCATTACCACGCAACCAACCTTAACCCGCAATTTATGCAAAGGGATAGAAGGGGTGTCTATGGCATTTAAAACAGAGGTCTGTATATCCGAACCTATTTCAATCGGAGTATCAATACTTAGGAATGTTTTCTCCCTTCCTTCAAACATGTCATACACAATGTCGTTGGTTGCGTCTACGTCGTTATTTGTAGGGCTTACTATCACCCTACTCTCCAAAAAACGTTCGTTAAGAACATTATCAGAGAGACCCCCGTAAACTTGACCAATTAATTCTTCCCGACTCCGAGTCATTATTCCGATTTTTTTTTTTGTAGTTTAGTAGGGCCACTATGTCCCTGCCCCAACAACAATAAGGATCGTGCAAATTTCTTGTTTTCTTGGTCTGTAGTTTTCAGCCTCACATTTTCGGTAAGTTCGATTTTGATAAGGTCTTCCCAAAAGCCACTTGACTTGATGCAATACCTAAGTTCGTCATCCTTTCCACCACCTCGAATGACAGGTAAGATTTGCCTGAAGTCCCCAGCACACACAAACACTATTCCTCCCATGAAAGCGTCGTTACCGGTTATGTCTCTCAAAGTGATATCCAATGCCTCCAAAGTGTTCTTGTTTGCCATAACAACTTCATCCCAGACTATCAATGATGTCATATTCATAAGCTGTGCTAAATCGATATTCTTCTTGATGCCACATGTTCTCACTTCATTGTATTCCATTAGGGGTATCTTGAACATGTTATGAGCTGTTCTACCACCGCGCAAAACAGTAGCAGCAATCCTAGAAGAAGCTACAGCCAAAGCTATCTTCCCCATGGAACGGACAGAGTCCAATAAAGTGTTAAGCACAAATGACTTACCGGTGCCACCTGGAGCATTCAAAAACACCCCATTATTCATGCTCTTATTAGCGTTCTTTATCCTTAACATTATGACATCGTAACAATGCCTCTGTTTAATGTTCATGATAGTCAACTTATCGTTAACTTCCTTCAAGAGTTTTTCTTTGTTGTACGACCGTTCCCGGCGAATGACGTTGCTCGACTTTTCCCGGTTTCTACTCTTGGGCAGCCCATACTCTGTGATATATTTTCCTCCACAGTTCCAAACGTGTTCCTGTATATCGTCAAGAGCATCGAGATAAATCTCATCGTTATAGTCTTTCAAACCGGACTGATGAAGGAAATCACTTGAAAAAAGGTCCTTAGTCTCACTCCAAATCGTAGACTAATCCTCCAAATCTGAAAACACCAACATACTCGCGTATGTTTCTCGAAGCTTTTTTCGATCATTTGTGTGATTGATGATTTCCAATATAGTTTGCCGCCAAGTCTCACGTCATTTATGAGACTCATAGCTTTAACCGTCTCTCGGTACGTGTCGTACCTACGACCCTCGTGAGTTCTGAGAGCTTCAAATGAAGTAGAGCCCTTTATATGCGTCAGCAGTAACCTCATATAGAATAATTCTACAGTCTTGGTGTTAACCGCCCTTATGCGACCCAATGTTGTCCGACATGTCTTCCCCACTCGCCAAATGTTCAATTTTTTATCCCAAAGGAAATGGTTAGGTACCTGGTGGTAATAAAGCTCAACTGCGAACTTATTTTGCGTACAAAGTTGAAAAAACGCAGTGAGTTGTGTATCTATGTTCGATTTTTTGTTTAGGGATTCGGTACTATCCGAATCCTTGTAAAAGACCTCGTTTTCTCCCTCCAAATGAAGATCTAGTGACAGCACTGCTGGGCTATTTTTATGTATCGGGAACCTAAATATCTTCCAAGTAGCCTCATTCGCATTAACGAAACGGGCCTCCTGGTAATTCTTTACCTCGTTCACCGTTTCCTCACCCTCTTTAGTGTAAAGGATACGATCACAACCCTTGTTTAGGTACTTTGTAACATAAGCGATACACTTTATGGTGTTGGCACACTCCACGTTAATGTGAGCATGAAAGAGTAGGCAAAGATAAGCATTGTAGGGCACAACCCACGAATTTTCGATAGTGACGTCCTTTTCCTTGACTTTCTTAACAATAGAGTTTCCTCCTTGACCTTTGATCTCCTTTTATACAGAGGGTATCCGTTATTACCAAATAGGAGTTCTTCCCTGCAAACTTTTGGGAAACCCTTACCACAGGTGTCACCTTTACTGTTTTTGCCCTGACAACAGGGTTGTTGCTCATTGAAACCCTTGCAAGGACCGTGAATCATATTACGTGTTACAATATCGTGTAACCTGGGCTCCTTTTCAGGGTCCGGTATCTCTGCTGATATGATTTCATCAACCAACGATGCAGTTACACGTTTTTCCATCCACAACAAAATGTGTGCATGAGGAAGCCCTCGTTTCTGCCACTCGATACTGTATACGTCAGCCTTAACACCAACGAAAACCCTTTTCTTCACCAACTCATCTATGAGGGCATCTATTTTCATCTTGAACACCCTACTCACTAAATCTGGCCTGTCTTGAATCTGATTGTATATGGCATCGTCGCCTACGCTGGTAGCGCTAACAGCATCTTTCAACTCTTCCCAGTGAGGGTTCATCGTGAACGTAATGAAGAAATCCGGAGAACCGTACGTTGTAACGTACGTTAGTGCATCTTGGTGACGCTGCTTCATGTACCTTGGTCCTCCCACGAAAGTGGGAGGTATTATCACCCTTTGACCCACGTTCCTCCCCGAGTCTGCAGCCAAAATATCGGCACGTTCTTTTCGCATTGTACTCTGGTTAAACTCTATGAACGATAACCGCAACGACTCAACCTTCACATAGTTGTCGACCACGAATTGCTGGAATAACCTTCGCATCTTTGTCAAGTAGTTAAAGCTACCTTCACGTTCCATGTAAAGAGATGAGTAGTACATGCTAAGGGTGTCGTACGTTTTCGCTGATGGCTTCTAATTGCTGTTCGAACGAAGGTGGTTCATCACTCTCTTTATTGTCACATTTCCCTATTTTTAACTTCTTATTTTTCTTGAATTGATGACTATAGCCAAGATCCCCGTTAGGGAACAATAGTGGATACTGGAAACTATCATAAAAGAAATTCGTGTGATGGACCAAACGCGTTCTATACTTTGAACCCTCTTTTATTGAACTGATGATTATACGCATTGGATCTTTTGCAGGGTCTAACTTGACTATCGCCCCCACTTCAACAGAAGCTGTCGGGAGGTGATAGACTCCCTTGTGTTTCCGGGTTTGTACACCCTCAGCTGACTTTAACGTGATTGACACGTTTGGCACACTATCATACTTCTTCATGTGAGCCTCAATCAACCCCTTTGCAGTCTCGAGCTCTTGAAGCATACCGGATAGGCAACTGTTGTGTTCAGCCATATAATCGTAGAAGAGTGTGACTATGGACTGGTTTTCTGTTATTTCCTTTTGTTCTCTTTTTCTACGGTTTACTGTTTGTTTGGAGACTTTCTCATCCGGCTTTCGTGTTATACGGACAGCTCTAATCTTTAATTGTTGGTCTCTGTCATAATAAAAGTATAGGTTCAAATACGAATTATCATTTCTCCGTTCCGGCGCCCCTAGAAACGGTGAAGATTGAATTATTTTCTGAGCATCCAACGTGGACAACCTATGATATATCCTACCCTGAATCTTGTAAGACATCACTGACTCTGCTGCATTTTCCAACTTTTTGGAAGTCGAGAAAGACGTAAATGAGAACATATTATTCAACCCCACTAAATTATTGAAAAAACGTTTAGAGAGCGGCGACTTTCCCTTGTACAGATCTTTGAGTACCTTATCCTTTATCTCGGTTGGTACAGTGAGTGGCGTCTGCCCCTGGTTACAACATATTGTCTGGAGCTCATTTTTCCACAGCAGCGCATTGCATATTTTACACTTTCTGCCCCCCCCAAAACCCCTATATCATTTAGTTTCACTTTGTCTGCTTCGCGTAACGATCCCTTTACATTCTCATGCGCACGCCCACGCGGATTACTTTCCTCAGCTGTCTTCTTTTTAGCGATTACTGTACGTTGGTTCCTCATTTCAGTGAGAACACGGTTTTCCTGCTCTGTGTAGTCCTTCAATTCCTTTGGTGAACACTCCGACCCACCCATCCGCTTCTTTTGTTGGGAGATGTATTCCGATTAATTATTTTTCATTTTTTCTAACATTGTTTTCCGCAGCTTATTATCCACTTCATTCTTTTCCGCTTGTAACCGTTTTTTCTCTTTTTGGATCTTTTTCAGGTCTCTTCTCAACTCTACTTTCCTTTGCTCCCTCTTCTTTTCTTGCTGGCGCCTCACATTCTTCATAGCGAACACGTTTTTTCGGGCGTTTCTTTTAAACGTCTTGAACCTACGCTCTAAATAGTACAACTGGTATTGCCTGTGTCCTCTTCCACCATTACCACAAATTTTTTTGTAGCCTGCGTAATAGTGCTTCTTGAAATTTTCTACAACCTCGGAAGAAATATCCCCGCTATACGGTTCCAGGTCATCTATTGTACTATCACTGTACTCGTATGTTGGTGAATTGCGTAACATCTCGTTGAAACTAAGGACTATACGTTGGAATTGTTGTATAGATTACTCCGCGACGCATGTCGTAGATGGCCGGTTTTTAAACTTTTCGTAATATTCGGGGTGGCATTTCTTATGCTCTTCTGTTAACTGTGCTCTGAGAACTTTGTCAATAGTGGATTTGTCAATCTTTTTTTTTGTTTTTGTCACCCAGGCCCAGAAATGTCACTGTCGCCTTTTCATGGCGGCTTCACTATCACGGGGTTCTTTGACCTTTTCATTGCAAAAAAGAAGGAATTTTTTCACGGTGCTCTTTCCGTAACAAACCTTTTAAAGACGCTAACATATTGATCTCCATCTTACTGATTTTCTTTTCATCCGCAACCCACTTCCAATAATGCATATTACGTCTTTTCAACCGAGCTGCTACGGGCAGAGGCATTGTGTCCAACGTCCAACCTTGACCACGATTGGGGTACTTTCTTTTAAATGTCTTGAACCTACGCTCTATATAGTACAACTGGTATTGCCTGTGTCCTCTTCCACCATTACCACAAAATGTTTTGTAGCCTGCGTAATAGTGCTTCTTGAAATTTTCTACAACCTCGGAAGAAATACGAACACCAAGAACTTCGAGATCTTCGAGACCTTCCAGAAGTTCGAGACCTTCCAGAACTTCGAGACCTTCCAGAACTTCGAGAACTTCGGCACTTTCGAGAACTTCGGCACTTTTGAGAACTTCGGCACCTTCGAGAGCTTCGGCACCTTCGAGAATTTCGGCACCTTCGAGAACTTCGGCATCTTCGAGAACTTCGACACCTTCGAGAATTTCGGCACCTTCGAGAACTTCGGCACCTTCGAGAACTTCGGCACCTTCGACAACTTCGGCAGCTTCGAGAACTTCGACACCATGGCTTAACGCTGATCGTTCTTTACTCAACGATGATCGTCCACGGCTCAACGATGATCGTCCATTGCAAAACGATGATCGTTCAGGGCTCAACGATGATCGTCCATGACTCAACGATGAGCGTCCATGGCCTAACGATGATCGTCCACGGCTGAACGATGATCGTCCACGGCTCAACGATGATCGTCCACGGCTGAACGATGATCATTCTTGACTCAACAACGTCCATGGCTCAACAATGATCGTTCTTGACTCAACGATGATCGTCCACGGCTCAACGATGATCGTCCATTGCTCAACGATGATCGTCCATTGCTCAACGATCATCATCCACGGCTCAACGATGATCGTCCACGGCCCAACGATGATCGTCAATGGTTCAACGATGATCGTCCATGGCTCAACGATGATCGTCCACGGCTCAACGATGATCGTCCATGGCTCAACGATGATCGTTCTTGACCACGATTGGGGTTCACAAAAACTTGAATCGTCATCTGGGCACGGTTTCGAAAGCGTTTATTTTTAATAGTTAGATTAAAAAAAAAAAAAAAAAAAATCGCAAACCCTGGTGTCCACTAACCTTATACAATAATACCTGTTAAGTCTGGCTAAAATTGGCATTTCAAAGCATAACAGTGCCTTAAAAATAGTTTCTTATTTCACTATAAAAGTTTATATTAACTTATACTGCATTGAATAAGTCAATAGTTGATATATTTGTCCTATATACAATGTTAGGTCTCTAGTTTTAATATATTTGTCCAATATAAAATGTTAGGTTACAAAGAAAGCAATGGCCTCCGCTAGCGGACCCAGGGATCTGGGTGCGCACGTCCTGTGTAATAGTAGTCCTTGATATATATATATATATATATATATATATATATATATATATATATATATATATACATACATATATATATATATATACAGTATATATATATATATATATATACATATATATATATATATATATATATATATACATTATGTATATGGATATATGCATTCTATATATATGTGTGTGTGTATGTATTTACCTAGTTGTATTTTACGGGAAGGGGAGCTATGCTCGTGGTGTACCGTCTTCATATCTCATTTTATCTAGACTGTTTTTAAATTCATGTATTGTTTTTGTACACACCACTTTCTCATCTAACTTGTTCCAAATGTCTATTACTCTGTGAGGAAAGCTGTTTTTTTTCATATCTCTTCTATAGCTGTCTTTCTTGGTTTTCTTTCCGTGTCCTCTTGTATTTCTATCGTCCTATTTTATTAGATCCTCTCTATCAATAATTTCTATGCCTTTCATGATTCTGTAAATAGTTATCAAATCTCCTCTCTCTCTTCTTTGCTCTAGTGTCTGTAGCTCAAGTTTTGTCAGTCTCTCTTCATATGATAATTTTGAGAGTGTTGGTGCCAATTTTGTAATTGCTCTTTGTATTCTTTCAAGTTTTGTTATAATTTTTTTTTTGTACTTGGTGACCACATCGTTTCTGCATATTCCAATCTTGGTCTTATCAAAGTGATTAGTATTTTCTTCACCATTTCTTCATCCAGGTATGTAAATGCCACTTTGATTATTCTTATTAAATTATAAGTTTCTCCAAAAATCTTATTTATATGTTTCTCAGGTGACATATTATTCATAATAATGACTCCTTGGTCCTTTTCATTTTCAACTTTTTTTTCTATTCCTTCTTCTCCCAATTTATATGATCCTATTATTCTTTTTTTTTTTGCTTCTTCCAAATTCCATTATACTACACTTTTTAGTGTTGAACTCCATCTCCTACTTCCCACTCCATTCCCATACTTTATTGAGATCACTCTGTAGTGACTCACAATCTTCTGTGTTTACTTTTTTTAATAGTTTTGCATCATCTGTAAAGAAGCTCATATAACTTTCAATTTCTTCATCCATATCATTAATATATATAGCAAACATTATTGGGGCCAAAACTGTTCCTTGTGGAACACCACTTATTACTTCATCCCAATTTGAGTGTTTGTCTCTTATCACTACTCTCATATTTCTTTCTTGCAAAAAGTCTTCCATCCATTTAAGCAGTTTGCCCTGTATTCCTCCTTCAGTTTCTAATTTCTTAAGCAACTTCTTATGTGATACTTTGTCAAAAGCTTTTTTTAGGTCTAGAAATGCACAATCGGCCCATCCATCTCTCTCTAGTATTATATCTATTAGCCTTGAATAGAGACATATTAAATTGGTGACGCATGATCGTCCTTGTCTGAATCCAAATTGCCTTGGATTTAGCACATTGCTTTTTTCCAAATACTTTACCCATCTACTTTTGACAATTCTTTTACAAATTTTTGCTATTGAACTTGTTAGAGAGACTGGTCTATAGTTGGTACGGTCTTCTTTATTTTCCCCTTTATATATAGGTGCTATATTTGCTTTTTTCCAATCTTCTAGAACTTTTCCTTCTTTCAAGGAACTGTTTATTATACTATGTATTTTATCTGCCAGTTCATTCCTGCATTCTTTCAAAATCCAGTTTGCTATTTTATCTGGTCCATGCGATTTTCTGACATCAAGACTACTCAAGTGTGTCAATATTTCATTCTTTGTTACTTCTATTTCTTTTACAGGGGGACTTTCTCTTCCCATTCAATCTCTCCAGGTTGTATGTTCTCCCTTGTAAACACCGATTTAAAATGCTTGTTCATAATTTCTGTCATTTCTATTTCCTCTGTGTATTCAACTCCTCCTTGTCTTAATTTCTCTAAATCTTCTTTGTTTTTCAGTTTGTTGTTTACAAATCTGTAAAATACTTTTGGTTGATCTTTATATTTTTCAATGACATCTTTTTCATATTTTCTCTTTTTCTCTCTGCACACTTGTACATATTCATTTCTATAACAAGTATGGAGTGGTTGGGAAGTGTGGAGTTCCAGGAAAGAATCGTAGTGGAGAGTTGATGGTGGAAATGTGTCTAGAAAGAGAGTTGATGATAGCAAATACAGTGTTTCGGAAGAAAGTCAAGCATAAGTACACATGGGAGAGGGTGGTGGAGGGAAGGGTGGTAGATAGAGCGCTAATGGATTATGTAGTGGTAAATAGGATTATGATAGGAAGAGTTAAGGATGTACATGTGCTAAGGGGAGAGGGTGGGGGAATATCAGATCATTTTTTTGGTGGAAGGTAAGCTGAGAGTGGAGGATAGATGGAGAAGGAGGAAAAGGACAAAAGGTAGGGAGGTTCTTAGAGTGAACTCCTTGAATGAAAAGGAAAAGGAGAAGGAGTACGAAAAGAAGCTGAAGGAGGAGTGGGAGGGAGTAAAGGATAGAGCAGAGATGGGTGTGGAGGAGGAATGGGGATGGTTCAAGGAGGGAGTCTTAAAGTGTGCAAGGATGGTGTGTGGAACAAGAAGGACAGGGGGAAATAGAAGAAAGGGTAGTGAATGGTGGGATGAGGAAACAAAGAAGGTTGTAGAAGAGAAGAAGCGAGCATTCACAGATTGGTTACAAAAGAGGACAGGGGAGTCATATGAGACGTACAAAGAAAAGAAAAGAGAAGTAAATCAAAAGGTTAAGGAGGCAAAGAGGAGAGCAGATGTGAATTGGGGTAGGAGTATGACAGAAAATTTTGAAAGTAATAAAAAGATGTTTTGGAAAGAAATTAAGAGAGGAAGAGGAGGCGAATCAAGTAGGGAAGAAAAGGTAAAAGGTACAGATGGAGAGTTGATAATGGAAGAGATGGCAGTGAGGGGAAGATAGGCAGAATATTTTAGGGAGTTGCTGAATGTGAAGGAGGATAGGGAAGGAAAGATAGCTGCAGTGGGAAATGCGAAGAAAATGAGAGTGATGAGTGAGGAGAATGGAGGAGAAATAAGGATAGATGAGGTGAAGGCAGTTGTAAAGATGATGAAAGCAGGTAAGGCACCTGGTCTGGATGGATGTCATGCAGAATGTCTGAAAAAAGGAGGTTCAGTGATGGTGGACTGGTTGGTGAGGTTATTTAATGTTTGCTGGAGAGAGGGTAGAGTACCGGAGGACTGGAGTAGTGCCTGTATAGTGCCTCTTTACAAGGGAAAAGGGGACAAGTGTGAATGTAGTAATTTCAGAGGGATTAGCCTGTTGAGTGTAGTAGGGAAGGCTTATGGGAGGATCTTAATTGAGAGGATTAGGAGAGGAACAGAAGGAGTAATTGGTGAGGAACAGTGTGGATTTAGGACGGGTAGAGGTTGTGTAGATCAGATCTTTGTGGTAAGACAGATATGTGAGAAAGCTATAGGAAAGGGGAAGGATGTTTTTTGGGCTTTTATGGATCTGGAAAAGGCTTATGATAGGGTAGACAGGAAGGCACTGTGGGAGGTTATGCAGATTTATGGGATAGGAGGAAAGCTTTTGGGAGCTGTTAAGAGTTTTATGAGAGTAGTAGAGCATGTGTTAGGATTAGAAATGGAAAGAGTGAGTGGTTTGAGGTAAAGGTGGGACTTCGTCAAGGATGCGTTATGTCGCCCTGGCTGTTCAACTTATACATGGATGGGGTGGTGCGAGAGGTGAATGCTAGGGTAGTGAGTCAGGGATTGGAGATGGTTAAAGAAAATGGAGAAAAGTGGGAGGTGAGCCAGCTGTTGTTTGCGGACGACACTGCGCTTGTGGCAGGGTCAGAGGAGGGATTGATGAAGCTGGTGGCAGAGTTTGGGAGAGTATGTGATAGAAGAAAGCTAAAGATAAATGTGGGTAAAAGTAAGGTGATGAGATGTACAAGGGCAGTAGACTGGAAGTGAACATTAAGGGAGAGCGACTGGAGGAAGTGGATAGTTTTAGATACTTGGGTGCAAGTGTAGCAGGAAAAGGTGGAGTGAAGGTGGAGGTAGAATGTAGATTGAGAGAAGCGAGTAAATGCCTTGGTGGTTTAAAGAGTGTAATGAGGAATAGATATTTGGGAATGGATGCTAAGAGGAGACTGTATGAAGGAGTGATTGTGCCAACAGCACTGTATGGGGCAGAAACGTGGAACATAAGAGAAGAAGAGAGAAGGAGTTTGAATGTGTTTGAGATGAGGTGTCTGAGAAGTATGGTGAGGGTTACTAGGCTGGATAGAGTGAGAAATGAGGAGGTGAGGAGGAGAACAGGGGTGAAAAAGGATTTGGGAGATAGGGTTGATGAAAGAATATTAGGATGGTTTGGACACATGGAAAGAATGAGTGAAGAAAGACTAGTAAAAGAGGTATGGAAGGCAGATGTGGAGGGAGTGAACATGAGGGGACGTCCTAGGATGAGGTGGATGGATGGGGTGAAGGGGGCTTTGGGGAAGAGGGGAATGTCTGTTGAGTAAGGAAGGGAGAGGACGGAAGACAGAGGTGAGTGGAGAATGGTTGTATATGGATGATGTTGTGACTGCAGGAGGAGAAATGGGCGGGGGGTGGGGGGTGGGGTAGTATGTGTGAGTAAATTTTGACGCAGCCCGAAGGGATTTCTCCCCGTCCGCGCCTTATATGCAAAGGGGGACGGAGAGGGGGGGTCGCCGATTAAATGAAGCGGCCTTGCTGTGGATGTACTGTGTCTTGCGACACTGCTTCTGACCCAGGGCGGTGGGCAGGGTGCAGGGATGACCCGTCATCCAGGAGGTGCTCAGATGAGAGGAAGGGCGGGAGGGGTGTGGAGTGTATTTAGGGATGAAATGGGTAGGAGTGTTTTTATGCCTTTTCCTTTTTGGCTACCTCCCTTGGAAGGGTGAAAAAGCCTTGGTATATGTATGTATAACAAGTATATATTTTCCATTTTTCAGGTCTTTTGTATTTCTTCGATTTGGTCCAGGCTTTATCTCTTTTGTCTTTTAACTCCCTACAACTTTTGTTGTACCAACACTTTACACATTCGTTTTCTTGTTTTTGTCTTGGGACATATTTTTCCACTCCTTTTTTTATAATTTTTTTTCTCAAAATATTCCATTTCTCTTCCACTGTTGTTTCTTCTTTGTATATTCTTTCCCAGTTTTCTTTTTGAAAGAATTCTCTTATTTTATCAAAATTTGTTTTTTCATACATCCTTCTTCTTTTTCTATATTGTTTATTTCTTTTCATGTGTTTTTCCTCATTTAGTTCCAGTTCAATCAATATGTGGTCACTTTTACTTATTGGTGTTTTATATTCAATCTTTTCCACTATTTTATGTTCAGATGTGATTATTAAGTCTAGTCTCGATGGTTCTTCTTCATTTCTATACCTAGTGTTCTCCTGTATCCATTGTGTCATTGTATGGTCAATAATCATCTCGAGTAGAACATTTCCCCATGAGTCGTCTCCACCCTTTACTGTCATCTCTTCCCAGCAGACTTCTTTGCAATTAAAGTCGCCCACCATAACTATTCTTCCTCCATCTTCCATTATCTTATTTAATGTTATCCTTGTGTCTTCTAACATACTTTTATGTTCACTCTCTTCCCACGAGGCTGTTTTTGGAGGCACATACTTTATCCCAAACTTTCTGCTCTTCTTATCTCTGTCTTTCACTTCGATCATAATCATTTCTACTGTATTCTTTCCATATGTGATACTCCTCACGTTTATATCCTTCTTAGTCAGGAACATAACTCCACCCCCTTGTTTTATCTCTCTGTTTCTAATCCAATGATTATATGCATCGTGTCCTACACTGTTGGGTGGTAGTGGACCTTTTAATTTCGTTTCTACAATTCCCATTATGTCCGGTTCTTTTTCCTTCAGATAATCATTCAGTTCATTCAATCCTATTATTAATCCATTTATATTTGTGTAAGACACTCTTAATTTTCTACTACCATTGTATTTTCTGTTTCCCTTTTGTTTTTCGCTGGTATGGGCCATCTCCACACTTTCATATTCACTACTCATACATATACCAAGGCTTTTTCCCCCTTTCAAGGGAGGTAGCCAAAAAGAGAAAGGCATAAAAACACTCCCACCCATTTCATCTCTAAATACACTCCACACCCCTCCCTCTCATCTGAGCACCTCCTGGATGACGGGTCATCCCTGCACCTTGCCCACCGCCCTGGGTCAGAAGCAGTGTCGCAAGACACAGCACAGCCACAGCAAGGCCGCTTCATTTAATCGGCGACCCCCCCTCTCCGTCCCCCCTTGCATATAAGGAGAGGACGGGGAGAAATCCCTTCGGGCTGCGTCAAAATTTGCTTACACATACTACCTTACCCCACCCCCCCGCCCATTCCTCCTCATGCAATCACAACATCATCCATATACAACCATTCTCCACTCACCTCTGTCTTCCGTCCTCTCCCTTCCTTACTCAACAGACATTCCCCTCTTCCCCAAAGCCCCCTTCACCCCATCCATCCACCTCATCCTAGGACGTCCCCTCATGTTCACTCCCTCCACATCTGCCTTCCATACCTCTTTTACTAGTCTTTCTTCACTCATTCTTTCCATGTGTCCTAACCATCCCAATATTCTTTCATCAACCCTATCTCCCAGCTCCTTTTTCACCCCTGTTCTCCTCCTTACCTCCTCATTTCTCACTCTATCTAGCCTAGTAACTCCCACCATACTTCTCAGACACCTCATCTCAAACACATTCAAACTCCTTCTCTCTTCTTCTCTTATGTTCCACGTTTCTGCCCCATACAGTGCTGTTGGCACAATCACTCCTTCATACAGTCTCCTCTTCGCATCCATTCCTAAATGTCTATTCCTCATTACACTCTTTAATCCACCAAGGCATTTACTCGCTTCTCTCAATCTACATTCTACCTCCACCTTCACTCCACCTTTTCCTGCTACACTTGCACCCAAGTATCTAAAACTATCCACTACTCACCAATAGAATTTCTCTTTTTCTGTCTCTGTTCTTATTTTTTTTCCTTAGCTTCTTGTCTTTTCATTTTTTTCTCCTCTCTTTCCTCTCTATTCATTTCTCTTTTTATCCATACCTTTTTATATTGTTCACTGTTTGCTAGTTTCCCTGTTTTTGCTAAGATATTCTCCGCTGCCGTTTGTGACCTGAATTTAATCTTAATTGGTCTGGTCTTATCTGTACTATACTTTCTGAGACTATACATCTCTTCAATTTATTTCATGATTTCAGGTTCATCTTCCTGAACTAATTATAGTAAACTGCTTACTTTATTTTTTTCCTCTTTGATACTTATGGTTCTATTAAGATTATACTTATCTTCCATTCCTAATATAATTATACATTTCTTTTTATCTGCTAAGTCTCTTACTACATTCTCCTTCTGTCTCATCACTTTAATAACTGAGTCTTCAGTTTGTTCTTTCATTTGCTGTTTTATTATGTCAGTAAATGCAACTTTGCTGTTCTCTTGTATTTTTTCCAACCCTGTGCTTCTTTTGCTATGGACTCCTTATTCTCTTTGTTCTTCTTCTTTGATTCCTCATTCTCATCTTTTACTTCTTTTAACTGTCTTTCTAATTCTTCTCTTTCTTTAGTTAGGTTTTTGTTCACCTACTCTAATTCTTCCAATTTTCAACTCTCTGCGCAATCTCTGCCATTTTACCGAACCTACTCTCCCAATATTAGGTCATGTTATCAAGTTTTTCCTCTAGTCTTGCTAATCGGGGGAGGTTGGTATCCCCCCCCCACACACACACTCATTAAATCTATGGAAATTATTATCCTCACCTTCCATTGTGCTGCTCTTATCTATATTTCTAATCTTTACATTTTTATTAATCCCTTCTCCAAAATCATCGGTCCTTCGCTTGTTTACAAGACGCCTGGCCTCCTGGACCAAGTCCTCCCCTTCCTCATTTCCTTCCATTTCCCTCAGTAATCCCTCCCCTTCTCCTTTTTCCTCACCTTCCCACTACACCACGGGCTTTCCCCCTCCCTGTAAATACAATAAGGTACTTCCTTGACGTTGAGATCCACGAAAATTCAACTTTTTTTCGGAACTACAATCTTCGCCGTCCATCCGACGAATGTGTGTGTGTGTGTGTGTGTGTGTGTGTGTGTGTGTGTGTGTGTGTGTGTGTGTGTTTGTGTGTGTGTGTGTGTATGTGTGTATGTGTATGTGTGTGTATTTGCTTAGTTGTATTTTAAAGGAAGGGAAGCTATGCTCGTGATGTCCTGTCTCCATTTCTCGTTTTATCAAGACTTTTTTAAATTCGTGTATCGTTTGCACACTCCACATTTTCATCTAACTTGTTCCAAACGTCTATTAATTATCCTGTGGGGAAAGCTGTTCTTTTTCAGGTCTCTTCTATAATTGTCTTTTTCTTTTCTTTTGGTTTCCTCTTGTATCTCTACCATCCCATTTTATTAGATCCTCTCTATCAATAATTTCCATGCTTTTCATGATTCTATAAATAATCATCAATTCTCCTCTCTCTCTTCTTTGCTCCAGTGTCTGAAGCTCAAGTTTTGTCAGCCTTTCCTCATATGATAGTTCTGAGAGCGTTGGTGTTGAATTCCATTTCCCACTTCCTACTCCATTCCCATACTTTATTGAGATCACTCTGCAGCGACTCACAATCTTCTTCAATGTTCATTTTTTTTAACAGTTTTGCATCGTCTGCAAAGAAGCTCATATAACTTTCAATTCCTTTTTACATATCATTAATATATATAGCAAACATTTTGGGGGCCAAAACTGTTCGTTCTGGAACTCCACTAATCACTTCATCCCAATAAGAATGTTTGTCTCTTATCACCACTCTCATTTTTCTTTCATGCAAGAAGTCTCTCATCCAGTTCAGTAGTTTACTCTGTAATCCTCCTGCAGTTTCTAATTTCTTTAGCAATCTTTTATGTGGCACCTTATCAAAAGCTTTTTTCAGGTCTAGAAATGCACAATCTTCTTGTGCTCAGATGAGAGGAAGGGTGGGAGGGGTGTGGAGTGTATTTAGGGATGAAATGGGTGGGAGTGTTTTTGTGCCTTTCCCTTTTTGGCTACCTCCCTTGGAAGGGGGAAAAAGCCTTGGTATATGTATGTATGTATAGAAATGCACAATCAGCCCATCCATCTCTTTCTTGAATAGAAACACATCAAGTTTGTGACACATGATCTTCCTTGTCTAAATCCAAATTGCCTTGGATTTAGTACATTGTTTTTTACCAAATGCCTTACTCATCTAATTTTGATCATTCTTTCACATCTTTTAGCTACCGTACTTGTAAGAGAGACCGGTCTATAGTTAGTAGGGTCTTCTTTGTTTCCCCCTTTATATATTGGTACTATATTTGCTCTTTTCCAATCTTTTGGAACTTTTCCTTCTTTCAATAAACTGCTTATTAAACTATGCATTTTGTCTGTTAGTTGGTTACTGCATTCTCTCAAAATCCAGTTTGCTATTTCATCTGGTTCATGCGATTTTCTAATATCGAGATTACTGAAGTGATTAATTATTTCATTCCTTGTTACTTCTATCTCTTTCATAGTGTGGACTTTATTCTCCCACTCGACATCTCTAAGTTGTATGTTCTCCCTCGTAAACACCGATTTAAAATGCTTGTTCATAATTTCTACCATTTCTATTTCCTTTGTGTATTCTATTCCTTTTTGTCGTAGTTTCACTAATTCTTGTTTGTCTTTCAGTATGTTGTTTACAAATCTGTAAAATAGTTTTGGTTGATCTTTACATTTTTCTATGATATCATTTTCGTATTTTCTCTTTTCTTCTCTGCGCACTTGTACATATTCATTTCTATATATTTTCCATTTTTCAGGTCTTTTGTCTTTCTTTCATTTTATCCAAGCTGTATCCCTTTTGTCTATTAACCCTTTTGTCTTTTAACTCCCTACATCTTTTGTTGTACCAACATTTTACATACCTTTTTCTTGTTTTTGTATTAGAACAAGCCCACCGGCTTCGCCGGCCAGGCTTCGCCAGGCGGTGTTTTCGACGGTTTAAGCCCCAAGGTGTCACCTTCTGACACCAACAGGTTCGGTTTCATTGCACCCAAACGGTGGTAAACCTTGCCCTGTATCTTGTAGCTGATTATCGAATCTTTTTTGACGCTCATGGGACTCGAGGACGCAAAAGAGGTAAAAGAGAAAACGTTGTTAAACGATACAGTGTTGTTGAGAAAGTGATTTGAGAACGGAGAGGAACCATCATAAAGTCCCTTAATGCCCTCGTCCAGCGGTGCCAACTCGTATATCGACTTGGGTGTTTTCCCACCATTGCAACAGATTGTCTTTCTTTCTCCCTTGAAAAGTAAGGCTTGGCAATTCTTGCACCTAAACGCGCCTATCTTGCCTACCGAGTGCCGAGGCACCTGTGATTCGCTGCTTTCTGATATGTAACCACAAAACGTCTTAAGCACACGCTCTTTCATCTCTAAGAACACTGGTTTTTTACCACGTTCTTTACGCATCTCACGCATATTGGCTATCCTTTCGACTGCCCCAGCACGAATATCATCGGTAGCCTCAGGGGTAAGCGAATGCGGTAACTCGGTCTTGTTCATACGCTTAACCTCCATTCTAATAGCTTTCGCCACCTTGATTTCTTTAGCCTTTTTTTTCCTTTTAATACGCCTAATCTCTGCTTTAGCAACTTTCGCTGCAGCGATTTCTTTGGCCTTCTTATCTTTTTCGGCTGCGATTTCGGCTTTTGTTCGTCTCGGGCGCCTTTTCCCTTGTTTACTGTTTTCTGCCTTGGTCTCTTTCAAGCTTTGCTTCAACTCTTCCAGAGTAACATCCACAGGTAACGGAACTGGCTCCGGACCGCCAACACCAATAGACGGGCGAACCTCCGGCTCCATTTCTACTCGTTCCTCTATTATACTCTTTTCAGGCTCCGCCTCTTGTTCTTCTGCGACGACCATAGGAAGTGGACCTTCTTCGATGTCCACAGGAACGATTTCTCCCTGGGGAGGTTCCTCAGTCCTATGAGCTTGTTTGCGGGCTATTTTTATCGCGTAGGCTTTCGCCTTTTCTAGGCGTTTTTGTGTCCCGAAGCTCCTCTCCAGGTAGTGTTTCTGGTACTCTTTGTGGTCAGACTTTCCCCCGTGTTTGGTGAAGCTTATGTAGCCAGCAAAGTAGTGTTTCGTGAAACCTTCTATCCTTTCTTCGGGAATTTCTCCAGCGTAAACTTCCAGGGAATCCAGCAAATCGTCGTCATAAACACAGTCTTTCTGCTCCTTTAGCAGATTGTTAAAGGTTATTACTTTTCGCTGGAACACCTTTATCTGCTCCCTTACTTGTAGCCCTTTGGTCTGCCCCCCGTAGAGGCTAGGGAACTTCTCCTTGTGCTCACTTTTTAGTGCTTTGCTCATTTCCACGTTCTTATCTACCTCTCCTTTGCTGAGCTTCTTCTGCCCCGTCACCCATCTCCAGAAGTGGCGGTGCCTTTGCACCCTCAGATTTGATGTAGCTCCAACCATCTTCCCTCAAAATAACCCGGGACACCGCAAATAACCTGACACCTAGAATCATTCTGGAACACAAAAAACCCTCACGGCCAAAACTCGGCTGTAACGCTTTTTACCACGGGAAGGTGCAAGTAACTGGACCCACTACCATTATTTTTTTTTTATTATAGATATACATTTCCACTCACTTATATTTTTTTCAATATTTTTTTTTCATTTCTCTTCTACTGTTGTTTCCTCCTTGTGTATCCTTTCCCAGTCTGCTTTTTTTTTTTTTTTTAAAGAATTCTCTCATTTCATAAGAAAATTGTTTTTCCATACATCAATCTATACTGTTCGTTTTTTCCATGTATTTGTTTTCATTTAGTTCCAGTTAAACTAATATGTGGTCACTTTTACTTATTGATGTCTTATATTCAATCTTGTCCACTATTTCAGGTTCTGATGTGATTATTAGGTCCAGTCTTGATGGTTCTTCCTCATTTCTATACCTAGTATTCTCTTGTATCCATTGTGTCATTGTATGTTCTATAATCACGGTTACGATTGTTCATACGGGAAGTAACGATGTAGGTAGGGTGAGATCAGAGGAGCTTGTTCGGAATTACAAGGTCCTCCTTCAGGAGATGAAGGAACGTGGGAGCCGTCACGTAGTCTGTGGGATCCTCCCGAGGATCTACGAAGGTTCGTGTTGGAACAGTAGAGCCATAGGGATCAATGATAGGATATCGCAGTTGTGCACACAATTGGGACACCACTTTCTTGATCCTTGGTATCTCTTTTCTAGGCGCCATGACCTTTACGCTTCTGATGGGATCCACCTTACCCGCAGAGGCAAAGATGTTCTTACAAACCTCATTGTGGGAGTTTGTAATGAACTAGCTCCTTTTTTAGGGTAGAAGGCCAAAGGGAAGGGGAAATAGAATGTACTTGGGAAAACAGTGTAGAGTATAGCATTAATGTAGAACAATGTACCAGTATAGGACAAAATATAATTTTAGGATTTAATGTCGCTAGAGGACGAAATGTCACATTAGGATATAATGTCATAGGACAAAATGTCGCAATGGGATGTAATGACGGTGGAGGACAAAAGATCACGATGGGAAGTAATGATAGTGGAGAACAAAATATCACGATAGGATGTAATGATAATGGAGGAGAAAATATCACGGTAGGATATAATGTCATTGAAGGCCAAAATGTAATTTTAGGAAGGGATACCGGACAGAATGTCAATGAAGGCCAAAATATCATGATAGGATGTAATGTCGCTAGAGGACGATATGACATTAGGATGTAATGTCATAGGACAAAATGTCACAATGGGATGTAATGACAGTGGAGGACAAAAGATCACGATGGGAAATAATGATAGTGGAGAACAAAATATCACGATAGGATGTAATGATAATGGAGGAGAAAATATCACGGTAGGATATAATGTCAGTGAAGGACAAAATATAATTTTAGGAAGAGATACCGGACAGAATGTCAATGAAGGCCAAAATATCAAGATAGGACAGTGGAAGACAAAAGATCACGATGGGATGTAATTATAGTGGAGGAAAAAATATCACGGTAGGATATAATGTCACTGGAGGACAAAATATAATTTTAGAAAGGGATGCCGGACATAATGTCACTGAACGATGGGAGGCCGGCGTGAATCACGGTGACGTAGGGGGACAAAATGTACAAAATAGATCGGATGACCGTAATCGACCAGATGTCCGTGATGGGGGAAATGTTAATTTTGATAGGAGAAATGTTAATGAGTCATTGAATGTCAATGAAGGACCAAATAATAATAATATAGAGCAAGGCATAAATAAAAAACAAAATGATAATATAAGACATGATATTGAAACTAAAAATGTGTCAAAAAGAAATAATCACGAGTTTCTTAAAACTATGTACTTTAATGCTCGTAGTATTAGGAACAAATTTCAAGAAATACAGGCGTATGTCAAAAGCGAAAATCTCGATATGATAGGAATAACTGAGACATGGTTAAATGGTACAGAGTTCGAAGCTGAATTTAATATTGCGGGATTTAAACACTTTCATCAGGATAGAAACCACAAGAAAGGTGGGGGTGTTCTATTGTACGTTAAAAATAATGTTCATGCTTGTGTTTTAGAGAAAGTGAAACAGGATGCATATGACAGTTTGTGGGTTGAGTTAACCCAAACAAATGGACAAAAAATGAATATAGGTGTAATATATAGGCCAAAGACATTATCATTAGCAGACGACCAACTGTTATTTCAAGAACTGTCTAGTTTCTGCAACCGGGATTTATTGATAATGGGTGATTTCAATTTTACTGACATTGATTGGATGACCCTTGAACATGGCCATATAGGTAGTCGCTTGATTGATTTTCTTGGTGACAATTACTTAATTCAGCATGTAAAAGAGCCCACAAGATATGGAAACTTACTCGATTTATTGATCACTAGCCGCGAAAGCATGGTAAGTGATGTAGAAGTCGGTGAATCTGTTGCAAATAGCGATCACATCTTAGTCAGATTCAAACTCCTAAACAATTTTAGAATAGATACTTGTGCTTCTAAAATACCCGATTTCAGTAAAGCTCAGTTCATAGAACTACGTCAGGAGCTTCAGCTTACAGATTGGGAGGCAAAATTAAACGAAAGGCCTGTAGATCAGATGTGGGAAATATTTCAAAATACACTCACTAAGATGATTCAAACTTACATTCCTTTTAAGGACAGACGTCCCCCAAATCAGGCTCGCCCAAAGTGGCTCGACAAAGAAACTGAAAAAAGTATTGCTAAAAAGAGACAGGCTTATAAGAAATATAAGTGCTCGGGTGCATCTAATGACTATCAAAGTTATGTATCAATACAGAGAGATTTAAAAAAGACAATAAGAAAAAGAAAACGACAATACGAAATGAACATAGCTGATAAATCCAAAGAGAATCCCAAAGAATTCTATAGTTACATTAGAGATAAAAAGGTTGTTAGGAATCACATTGGTCCACTATTATCTGCTGACTGTCAACTTGAATATTCAAATGAAGGAATGTGTAATATCTTAAACAATTATTTTAGCTCGGTATTCGTAAACGAAACACCTCAAAGTGAATTCCAAACTGAAACCTGTGAAAAGTCTAGGGTAAACTTACTACGGTAAATATAACAAAAGAAAAGATTAAAAGGTGTATAGACAAACTCAAAGTTAATAAAACACCAGGGCCTGACGGTTGGCATCCAAAAATCTTAAAGGAAATGAAAAATGAGATTGTTGTTCCATTAGAAATTATTTTCAAGAAATCCATCATATCCGGAGATGTCCCAAGAGAATGGAAGCTAGCTAACGTTACTCCCATATTCAAAAAAGGTGACAAAAAGAAACCAAATAACTATAGGCCTATAAGTTTGACTTCGATCGTAGGAAAAATAATGGAAACTATCATCAGAGATGATATCGAATATCATTTAGAAAGTAACCGTTTGATAAATGATAGCCAGCATGGTTTCAGACGGAAACGTTCTTGCGTGACTAACTTACTCGAATTCTACAACACAGTTATCTCGAATTATGACAAAAGAAACAATATAGATTTAATATATCTAGACTTTGCAAAAGCTTTTGATACCGTCCCACACGAAAGACTACTTACTAAATTAGCTTTGCATGGAATAAGTGGTAGCCTATTAGGTTGGACTAGTAATTGGTTGAAAGGTCGAAAACAGAGAGTTTTTTTAAATGGAAAAACTTCTGGATGGAAAAGTGTTGCAAGTGGAGTTCCTCAGGGTTCCGTTCTTGGGCCACTTCTATTCATAGTATATATAAATGATATAGACCATGGACTAAAATCTACTGTTTCCAAATTTGCTGATGATACAAAACTGTGCGGAGTGGCAAATGATCACTCAAACCAATTAGATATTCAAGAAGATTTAGATAAATTACAGTAATGGTCTGAAAAGTGGCTAATGAAATTTAACACAAGTAAATGCAAGGTAATGCACATAGGTAAAAATAACAGTAAGTACGATCACAAGTTATTTGGAAATTCGTTAACAAAAGTGGATAGTGAAAAAGATCTCGGCGTAATTATCAGTAACGACCTCAAATCATCCAAGCAGTGTATTTCAGCCTCTGAGAAAGCAAATAAGATTCTGGGATTGATTGCGCGATCTTTTGATTTTAAAAGTCCATCACTCATTAACAAGCTATATAAATCGTTAGTTCGTCCACATTTGGAATATGCTGTTTCCGTATGGTCACCGAATCTCATTAAAGACATTGACAGACTGGAAAAAGTACAACGGCGAGCCACAAAACTGATTCCAAATATCAAAAATAAATCATACGAAAATCGACTTAAGCACATGAATCTGTTTTCCCTAAAACAGCGTAGACTCAGAGGTGACTTGATACAGGTCTTTAAGATTTTAAAGGGAATTGACAACATCAAAAGTGACAAAATTTTCACATTGAATGAGAATCAGACAAGAAACAATGGTCTCAAACTGTCCGGAAATAGATTCAATTTGGAAGTAGGTAGAAACAACTTTGCCAACCGTGTAGTTAATGAATGGAATAAACTTCCTGCACAGGTAGTGCAATGTAGTTCAGTTCGAAGCTTTAAGAATCATTTAGATAAATACCTAAGTAAGATGCTGTAATGATTATAATTTATGTTATATTATTTGTTTTTGTTTTGTTATAATTTGTCAGTCTGATTTTCATTTATTATTAGTTATATGTCAATTTATTATCATTTACTATTTACCTGTTTGTTTGTTATTCAACTATACCTATGCATTTATTTATGTATTTTATTTGTTATTTTTACATTATTATAGTTTTAATTTATTATTAATATGATTTTTTTTTTTTTGCATCCGACCTAGATATGGATCAAAAGGTCTCCTGTCGGCATGCTCCGCCTTTGTAATCCTTTGTAATCCTTTGTAATACATTTCTCCATAGGATTTCTCCACCTTTCACTGTCATCTCTTCCCAGCAGATTTCTTTACAATTAAAGTCACCCATTATAACTATTCTTCCTCCACCTTCCATTGTCTTATTTAGTGTTATTCTTGTGTCTTCTAACATATTTTTGTGTTCTCTCTCTTCCTTTGAAGCCGTTTTAGGAGGTACATAATTTACCACAAACTTCCTGCTCTTCTTGTTCCTGTCCTCTATTTCCATCATAATCATCTCCACTCTATTCTTTCTATATGTGACATTCCTCACATTGATAGCCTTCTTAGTCAGGAACATAACTCCACCCCCTTGTTTTACATCTCTGCTTCTAATCCAATAGTTATATGCACATGTCCTACACTGTTGGGTGGTAGTGGACCTTTCACTTTTGTTTCTACAATTCCCATTATGTCCGATTCTTTTTCTTTCAAGTAATCATTCAGTTCATTCAAGCCTGTTATCAAGCCATCTATATTTCTGTAAGACACTTTTAATTTTCTGTTCCCTCCATCCTGTTTTCTGTATCCCCTCTGTTTTTCTCTGCTATAAACCATTTCATCACTTTCATATCCACTACTGTCCAATAGAATTGATCTTTGTCTGACTCTGTTCCTTTCTAGTTTTTTCCTTAGCTTCTATTATTTTTTTCTCTTCCTCTCTTTCCTCTTTATTCATCTCTCTTTTTATCCGTGCCTGTTTATACTGATAACTTTTTGCTAGTTTCCCTGTTTTTGCTAAGACATTCTCTGCTGTCGTTTGTGACCTGAATTTAACCTTAATTGGTCTGGCCTTGTCTGTACTGTATTTCCCTATACTATATATTTGTTCAATTTCTTTCTCTATTTCTTGTTCACCTTGAAATATTTTTAATACATTGTTTACTTTTTCCTTCTCATCCCTTACTCTTATAGTCCTATTTGGATTATGTTTCTCTTCCATTTCTAATATAATTATACATTTCTTTTTATCTGCTAAGTCTCTTACTATAGTCTCCTCTCTCATCACTTTAATAACTGTCCTTACTGTGTTCCTTCATCTGTTGTTTCTTTATATCTCTAAATTCAATTTTGTTATCCTCCTGGACTTTTTTCACCACTTACATCTTTTGCTATGGACTCTTTATTCTCTTTATTCTTCTTTAATTCCTCATTCTTATCCTTTCCTTCTTTTAACTGTCTTTTTAATTCATCTATTTCTTTAGTGAGGTTTTGATTCTTTAGTTCTTCCAGTTTATCAATTCTTTGCGTAATTAGCGCGAGTTGGCTAAACCTAACCTCTCGTGATTCGTTATTTTTTTTTTTTTTTTTTTTTTTTAAAGCTCTTCCTCTAGACTTGCTAATCGGGGGAGGTTGTCATCTCCTCCCTCATTAAATCCTAGAAATATTTATCTCCACTTTCTATTGAGCTGCTCTTATTTCTTATTTCTATTCTTAATTCCTTTACTTCTTCGACATCAGCTGTGTCGTCTGCACATCTTTTATTGTTTACACTCCCGACGTTTGAGGCATGTTCATCCCCTTCCTCATTTCCATCCATTTTCTTCAATAATGCCTCCCCTTCTCCTTTTTTTTTTTTTACCCGCGCACTACACCATGAATTTTCCCTTTCCCTACTAATACAACACAAGTACTCCCTCATCGTTGAAATCCACGAAAATTGCGTTTTTTTTCCGGAGTTCCATTCTTCGCCGTCAATCCGACGATGTGTGTGTGTGTGTGTTTGTGTCTGTGTGTGTGCGTGCGTGTGTGTGTGTGTGTGTGAGCGCGCGCGCGTGTGTGTGTTACTACATTTCACTAGAGCGAAAATGTAGTAACGCATTTATGATCACATAGATATTCCACAGTCGGAATAAAAGAAAATTTGGGAGAACCTTTAACTTCTCTATTTCGGCTACCAACTGTTGCCCCCTTCATGAAGTACAAGAAAATAGAAGTGGTAGGTCATATGTACTCTTTTGACGTAAGGAGGGGAATGAAATAGGAACACGAACAGCTTACAAATAAAAAATGGGCCAAATGACCTCACTCAAAAAAGGGTCGCGGGATCAAACGTGGGGTTGGGTTGGGGGTCAGGAGTGTGAAATAATGTCTGGGGTCTATTGTTCTTTAGAGATGTTAAAACTGGGACATTCTTCAATTAAGGCAGATTCAACTATTTTCCTCCTGAAACCACAACTGGACTAACTGGACTTGAACACTAGTTTGGCCTTATCCTAGTCAATCCAGTGGTTTGGTGACTCGCATGGTGGATTACAGCCGAATTTTCCTTGGTATAAATAATGGATCTCTTATGTTCGGGCAATCTAGTGTTCATCTCTACCGGTTTGGTCTAATTACACCAGTTCACAGTATCGGAAGGGTAAGCTATAAACTCCAGGAGAATCAGCCCCCTAATCCTTTGATGAACGTTCACAATTTGCTTATGCACTGTGTTAGGATAGTGATAAGGATATGTGAGACGATCCCTGGGAATTAAATTAATAGAAAAATTGATGGGGTTGCTATAATGGATTTTTGACACGTCTCTATGAGGGGGAGGGTGTTGAGTGGTGGGAGGTGAAGTTTTAAAATGGCTGGCTCTAGCTATATTGAGAGATTGATCCAAGAACCAGGCCGGTTAGGCCAACTTCATTAATTGAGGTTTAGTGAAGGCCTACAATTCCTGAAAACTCTTAGAAAAAGACCAGAGGGAACACTTTTCTTGACACTGTCTAGGTGGTTACTGAAAAATGAAGGTGATGCCCTGTGTGGGTGGGCTTCCTGAAAAACGTGAAAAATAAGCTACCACCTGTCTTTCTGTTTAAGATATCCAAGAATGGGATCTATTGACCCTCCTCCCATTTCGTTTCGAATTTAATATTGGGGGTCAGTTGATTCAACTTTTCATAGAACACTTCGAATGCACCCCACCTGTCATCCCAAGTTGAGAAAAAGGTCTTAGACATACCTAAACCAAATCATCTCGGTTGGTTTGATGGTGGGCAACAAGGTACATTCAAAGTACAATTTAGACAGGACAGGAGACAAATTAGAACTCATGCTGCAACTGTAGTTTTCCCTGTAAAATTCATTTTGGAAAGAAAAAAAAAATCGAAGAAGCACAGGTGAACCAAATCGAGAATTTTGGTGATTGGGGGTGAGAAGTTGTCCTGATACGGTTGCAGTCTGGATTCCAAAAACGAAAGGACATCCTCCACATGTTAGTGAAAAAGGAGGTAACATCAAGACCAAGCAGACTGACATCCTGTACTTGTGACATTCTTGATTTTGGAAATAAAATCACCCTCCTGACCCCCAACCCAACCCCACGTTTGACCCTGCGACCCTTTCTTGAGTGAGGTCATTTGGCCCGTCATGTAAGCTGGTCATGCTCCTATTTCATTCCCCTCCTTAGGTCAGAGGAGTATATATATCATACCACTTCTATTTTCTTGTGCTTCCTGAAGAGGGTTGCAGTTGGTAGCCGAAATGTAGAAGTTAAATGTTCTCCCAATTTTTCTTTTACTCCGACTGTGGGTTATTTGTGCATTTATATATATATATATATATATATATATATATATATATATATATATATATATATATATATATATATATGATAATTAGAACACGGGTACGTGTGTTCACTTATGCAAAGTAGACCACTTGGAAAAAGAAACTAACGAAGCAGAGCGCTTTCGTATATTACATCTTCAGTGCAACAAGTACATAGTGATAGGAATACATAGACAATATATACATGATACAAAGGAACCAGGACAGTTTGAATAAGCGTAGCGACCAATTACCCCCTGGAGAGCGGAAGGTCATTGTCAATTATCTTACGATGGTCGGGCGACATCAGGTCACAGTCGCCAAGGAGAGCGGAAGGTCATTGTCAATTATCTTACGATGGTCGGGCGACATCAGGTCACAATCGCCAAGGGTCACTGTTTCTACTACTTATATAGGGCGACTTTAAGTCAATTCGTTGGATTACATTTTACCTGATATTATCTTACTAATTTCTTGACAAATGAAATTATCAAGTTTGTACAAGCCTTTATGTAGGTTGGTATTTTGATTACTAGTGGTATGAATCAAACTGCACTCTATTAAATTTCTTGCTATTATGTTGTTGGTATAATAGATTGCCTGGGCATTACCCCAATCAACTGGATGATTATTTAATTCAATATGCTTGAATATACCACTAGAATGATTGCTATCCCTAACATTTTTCTTGTGTTGTTCAATTCTAATGTTTAAGGGTTTGGCAGTTTGACTTATGTAAAATTGATTACACATTTTGCAAGGAATTTTATAAAAAGGATGCATTTATAAAATTCCTTGCAATATATATATATATATATATATATATATATATATACATATATATATATGTATATATACATACGCACACACACACACACACACACACACACACACACACACACACATATATATATATATATATATATATATATATATATATATGACAAGACAAAAGACAAATGTATGGCAAGAGTGGTATAGGGAAAGTCCAGGAAGGAGCAGAATTACTTTATTCTCTAACGTTTCGACAGTCTTCTTCAGAGAGATAATGGTACAGGCAAATTGAAATACATTGTCTATATACTAAGCGGGTCATCTCACAGGTCGCCTTGGGATAGAGTTCGCCGTTTGTGCCCCCTCGATGATTAATCTTGCTGTTGCGTGTGCTAAATTTACAAACCCTTCTCTATGATTGGTTGATTTAAAAGTATTGATATATGCAGCTTCGATAGTTTTTCTTGTCGTCTTTTTCATACCGGTGTGTAGGATTTTGGTGTTGTTCCAATTAGGCATATGTCCGTGTTGTGTAGCGTGTACTACTAACGAATTAGATGTCCTGTGGTGTCGCATGTCGTTCTTGTGTTCGTATAATCTTTTTGTGATTCCTCTTGAAGTTTCTCCAAAATAAGCTGCATCACATCCACAACATGGAATCTTGTAAACCACGCTCTTTTCATTTTTCTCTCCCGTGTGTTGGTTACTGGATAAAATGTCCCTTGTTTTCTGTCCTGCCGAGTGTACGACTTCCATCCCTATTCTCGCGAGAAATTTGGAAATTAATTCACCTCTTGATGAGTAAGGAACCACTAAAAAATCTTTTTCTTTCCTCTGTTCTTCTGTAACTGTGTTTTTTCTTCTTTCTTAGAGCATTTAGAATTTGTAGCGAAGAATTTTTACATGACGAATATAAACACATTACAGAGACGTTCAGCCGCCTAAAATATCCACCGGGTCTCATGCAAAAACTGAAAAATAAAACCAAACAAATATGGAGAAGAAAAAACACAGCCGAAGCTGTCCGGGTTCCCCCTTCTCTTCCAGTCGCTCCGAGTACCGGACGACTGGACCTCCTTACATACCCAATTGTGCATACATTTAGTTTACAAAAAATAAATGCAATATAATAAAATTAAATACAATAAAGTACAATACTATACAATAAAATAAAATGTAATAAAATAAAATAAAATAAAAAGCCATTTGTGCAACAATTGCAAGTGCACTTGCACGCGGAGGAAATAAATAAGATAAAATAGAATACAACAAAGTGAAATAAAGTACAATAAAACAATGCAATAAAATAAAATGAAATGGAATTGTACTTATGCGACAATTGAAAGTGCACTACGCACTTGCAGGCAAAGGAAATAAATTAAAACTTGATCACCCACACTGTGACTTTTGTTCACCTTGTCCTCTCTCGTTCACGTAGTTTGAAATGAGGGCAATTTATGCTACGTCTGTGTTTGTGTTTTTAGCGCCCCCGTTATATAAATCTATGCACCTGTTTACGCTAACTTCTTTTGTCGTACAAGTGGCTTTTTATTTTATCTTATTATATTTTATTTCATTGCATTTTATTGTATTGTACTGTACTTTATTGTATTTAATTTTATTATATTGCATTTATTCTTTGTAAACTAAATGTATGCACAATTGTGTATGTAAGGTGGTCCAGTCGTCTCGGAGCTACTGGAAGAGGAGGGGGGACCCGGACAGATTTGGCAGTGCGGAATACCTCTCCCAATTCCAACCATTTCCAAATTCCAGCTTATTTGAACACTGTACATTTTCACACCCCTGAAGACGGTCCTAGGACTAGGACCGAAACGTCGGGCATTAAACTTCCCACTTTGAGTCTGGTGTTTACGCTTCTCCCCTTACAACATGGATCCCAGACTCCAGATCTTCGAACACACACACACACACACACACACACACACACACACACACACACACACACACACACACACACACACACACACACACACACACACACACACACACACACACACACACACACACACACACACACACACACACATATATATATATATATACATATATATATATATACATACATATACCAAGGCTTTTCCCCCCTTACTAGGGAGGTAGCCAAAAAGGAAAAAGCATAAAATGGAAAAGGCATAATATATATATATATATATATATATATATATATATACATATATATATACATATATATGTATACACACAAACACACATAAACACACACACACACACACACACACACACACATCTATATATATATATATATATATATATATATATATATATATCATACAATCTAAATAACCTGGGGAGCAGATTCTCTTGTATGCATGCATTATTAAAATCGACAGCATTAATGAGGTTGTTGTTGTTGTTGTCGTTCCCTAGACTTGTCCGAGCAGTCCCGTCTCCCCAAGGAATGCCATAGCCGAAACTGGGTTTTCCCACAAATCCTTTATAGAGCGTATGTTGTGTTGTTTGCGTGCATGATTGTGTATAATGCAGTCTTCCATTATGTGTTGTATGGTATGGGGTGAAGTGTTACATCCTGGGCAGCTGTTCACAACGCGGTCATCCAGCCTCTTCTGGTAGCTTAGAAGTGCTGGGTGGTGACCGCACCGCAGTCTGGCCAAGTGGACTCTGTCCTTTCGTGGGAGAGAGGATTCAGAAGGGTGGATATCAGGGGGTCTGGCATGCAGCAGTGTGTTGTCTTTCAGTGTGTTAATGGAGCGGTGAGTGATATGATTATGAATATGTTTCCGGAGGCTGGTATTTGGTGGTTGTGGAGGAAGAGAAGAGAGTATCTGTGCGTGATAAAGGTCTTTGGGTGTTGTTTTAATGTTTCTTGGTGTGTGTGGGTGTTCTGCTATGTAGTGTAGCGGGTGTGATGTGTTTGTGGTGGCTGCGGCAAGTGTTTGTGTGCCTCTCATGCCGAGGTGGTCCTTGATTTTGAGGTCTTTTGTTTCATGGTGTAAATGGTCTGTAGGTGTTGTATTTGTGCAGCCTGTAATTGTTTTTAGGGCTTTGTTTTGTATGATTTGAAGGGTGTTGTGGTGTGTCTCACTGAGATTAGGAGCCCATGCAGGACTCGCATAATTCAACACTGAGCGTATGCTTTGTTTGTATATTGTTATATTAGTTTCTTTGTTTTGTCCAAATGTTGTTCCAGTGATTGACTTAAGTGCGTTAAGTCTGGGTGTGCATTTGTTTTTTATGTTTGTGATGTGTTGTTTGAAAGACATGGATGTATCAGTATCGTATGTTACACCAAGAATTTTTGGTGTGTTTGTGTGTGGTATTAGAGTGTTGTTGATGTAGAGATGAGGTATGTATTTGTGTTCTTTTGTCCAGTTGGTGAGAAGTGTTGCTGTAGATTTGGTTGGAGCTATTTTGAGTCTGTTTGTGATGAACCATGTGTTGAGTGTATCAAGGTATGGCTGGATTATTTCAGCAGCTTTGTCTGTGTTACGATGTGTGCATGTGATTGTTATGTTGTCTGCGTAGGAAGAGATTTGTATTTCTGAGGTGTCTGGCGTGGGTAAGTCATGCATGTATAGATTAAATAGTGTGGGGGATAGAACTGAGCCCTGTGGTACTCCGTTCTTAATGTTTCTGATGTGCGATGATTGGCCATTATATGACACATAAGCATTCCTACCTGCCAGATAATTGGCCAGCCATCTTTTGGTGTTATTGTGCATGTTTGCGTTATATATTTTATTTGTTAGGTTGTGGCGGGGGATAGCATCAAAAGCTTTACTAATGTCTAATGTTATAAGAAGTGTTCTTTGGTGGGGCCTATCTGAATTGATGCCATCTAAAATTCTTTGTGTGAGGTTTGTCAGAAGAGTGTTTGTGGAGTGTAGTGGCCTAAAACCGTGTTGTGAGTCAAGTTTAAGTATTCGGCGTTCAATGACTTTAGAGGGGGTGCAGAGAAGTGTGATTGGGCAGTGCGATGTTGGGATTGTTGGGTCTTTGTTCGGTTTTGGAATGGTGATTATTTTACCATGCTTCCAGATGTCGGGTATAGTGTTGTGTGAATAGCTGTAGTTTGCAATGTTTGTGAGTGCGTGTATACCTTGTGGTCCAATGTGTTTTAGGTGAATGTTGCTTATGTTATCAGGGCCACAGGCAGATGAGTGCTTGAGACTATGTATTATGAGTTTTGTCTGACTGTCTATGAAGGGTATATAGTCTGAGTCTGTGGGAAAGTCTTTCTTACGTCGAATGGTGCGTCGGTCGTCAGGGTGAGAAGTGAGATGGCTTGTCTGTGCAAAATGACGTATGAGTGTGTTTGCTTGTTGTCTGTTTGAGGGTAGATTATCTGTTGTTGTGATTATTGCTGCGTGAGAGCGTGTAGTGTTACTGTTGGATAGTGCAATGCTGTTGAGTGTTTTGTACAATTTGCTGGTGTTTGTTTTGTGATCAAGTGTATTGATAAAGTTTTGCCAATTTTGTGTTTTTTGTTCATGTATTTTATTGGCAATCACAGTGTTTAGTGTTTGTATTTGGTCTGCTATGTTTTGAGGGATAGGTGTGGGGGTACCGTGTTTAAGTGTGTCACGTTGTCTGATGAGGCCTTGGATTTCTGGTGTGAAGTTGGGGTTGTGTGATTTTCTGTTGCCTCTAGGGATGTATCTCTTGTCTGCATTTTGTATGATTGTATTAAAAGTGTGCACAGCATTGTTTATGTTTGTGATTGGTGTACTGTTAAGTGTTTCAAAATGTTGTTCTGTCTCTTCAGTAAAAGCTTCCCAGTTAGCTCTCTTGTAATTGGTGTAAGTGTGTCTGTGGCCAACTGGGGTGCATCTTGTTTTGGTGGTGATGATGATTGGAAGGTGGTCAGAGCCAAGGGTTCCGACCACTCTCCATGATGTTGTTGGGGTTAGGCAGGGGGAGCAAAAGGTGATATCAGGAGAGGAGGGAGTGTAGAGGGCTTGGTGTGGGATATGTGTATGATTATGTGTGTTGTTCATAATAGTCAATGAGTCAAACTGAGTCTGTATATCAAGCCCTCTGTCTGTGTCAGGGTTGTCGACATACCAGGCAGACGACTTGGCGTTGAAGTCTCCACCCATGATCAGGTTGGGGATTGAGGCTAGTTGGCTAAAATGAGGCCTGAAGGTGTTTGGAACTGTGGGGGATGATTGGGGGGGAATGTACATGTTAACTATTGTCAGTGTTGATTTGTTGCCTGTGCGGATTCGAATGGATTGGATTTCTGTTGTGTTATCTGTCGTAGGGAGGAGAATTTTGGTTGTGGCACTTGTGTCCACAAAACAGATGGAGT
The DNA here is from genome assembly GCF_046742065.1 of Oratosquilla oratoria. Classification (NCBI taxonomy): domain Eukaryota; kingdom Metazoa; phylum Arthropoda; class Malacostraca; order Stomatopoda; family Squillidae; genus Oratosquilla; species Oratosquilla oratoria. Next base: position 21,876,868 of record NC_134789.1, read on the forward strand.
GGTGGATCAGGGTGATGAGTCCACCGCCATAGCCGTCAGTCCGGTCTTGTCTGATGGTGGTGTAATTATGAAATGATGGTGTTTTGTGTGAGTGTCTTAGTTTTGTTTCTTGTAAAATCGCAATGTGTATGTTGTGTTGTTTAAGAAAGTGTTCAAGTTCATGTTTTTTCATGTTAATACCGTTAATGTTGTGTTGTAATATGTTGATGTTGTGTGTTTTTTATGTGTTGTATGTTGCCGTTTGGGGTTGAGGTTGGGGTGGTAGTGGGGAAGGTGTAGGATCTGGGTCAGAGGGGGGGAAAGGAGAGATCGGGGACAAAGGAAGGGGAGTACTAATCGGGGGTAAGGGCAGAGGGAAATTGGGAGTGGGTAAGGGTGCTGGCTGTGGTTGGGGAGGTGGGAGTGGGGTTACTGAAGGGCAGGTAGAACATGTCCAAGTGTTTGTGTATTGGTTTGTGTCAGCAAGTGTTGTACAAGTGAGGTGGGCCCAGTTTTTGCACATATTGCACTGAACTGAGCCCTTTGTCTGTCTGCTCGAAGTAATGGGTTTAGAGCATGTTGGGCATGTGTATTTTGTGGTGGGCCCAGGATTGCTCTCTACATCTCCAGCTAAAAGTAGAAGAAGAGGGGTGATCGCCGGAAAATCACCCCTCGGTGCAGAAAAAACGTAATATTGCATGTTGGGAAAAAGGATTGTGGTACTCCCCAAGGTAGGCGTAGCTCCTCTTGGGGATCGGTGCCACCTGCGTAGAGCTGATGGCCAGGGGTGGTTGCTGCCGTTTGGCCCCCAACTCTTGGGGTTGGGGGGTGGTCCCACGACGTAGACGCTACAGCTCCAGGACCTTAATGAGGTTGTTGATCTTCTTGTGGATATTCTCCAGTTTTCTAACCAATACTTTGCCATTTGGAGGGTGGGCATAGACCAAGTTGCCAAAATGATTCATTTATTTCAACGTTTCGTCTAACAAAGAGACATCTTCAGGAAATTCTGTAACAGAGATAATATAGACGTACAGAAAAAAAAGAAAACAACATGTAAATCTAAACAATTATACAAATATGGAAATAAATATCAATAAATGAGCAAAATCACACATTCTATCACGATACATGGGCTGATGGGGACCGCTACTTACAAAAGTTTAAACTTTTGTAAGTAGTCCTCTTAAGGTTGTCCGTATCTGCTGTTATGTATTTCTTTGAGTGAGTCAGGGCATACTCTTCTGCTAATATAGCAGCTTTAGACAAACTATTTGGTTTCTGAACTTCTAGATAAACCCTAAGATCTGAATCTAGCTGTGAATTAAACTGTTCCACTAAAATTAATTCTCGAAATTTCTCTAGACTTCACTAGCCGCACACCATTTATCCAGAAGGCGTTCTTGCATCGCCGCAAACTCTACAAAAGTTACTTGAGGCAATTTCTTAAAGTTTCGGAATTTGAGCCTATATGCCTCTGGTACTAACTCATACGCTTTTAAGACCCGAATTTTAACACTTTCGTACGAGTTTTCACTCAGGGGAAGAGAAGAATATATCTGTTGGGCCTTTCCTATGAAACGAGACTGCATTAACATAGTCCAGTATTCTCGAGGGATTTTGAGTTGAGTTGCAATTTTTTCAAATTGCACAAAGAAAGTCTCCGGCTCTTTCTACGAAAATTGGGGAGTTAATTTGATATATCTAGTGACATCAAAATCTCTAGGCGAGAAAGAGCTAACTCCAGAACTCAATCCTGCTCTACTTAATTCAATTTCAGCCAACCTAATCTTCGTCTCTTCCTCTTTAGCTTTCAACTCTAACTCCATTCTGAGTTTACGCTCTTCACTTTGCAATTCAATTTCTCTAAGCCTTAACCTTAGTCCTGAATCCTCTAATCTAGGGGGACGGGTATATAGAATAGCCTCTGGAGGTAACAAATCCCTCTCAATTAAACGGGATACCACTACTCTAAGTATATCTGCCCTATCAGTGTATCCGCTCAAATCTAATTCTAGGATATCTCCTATCTCAAGCAAATGAGAAACGTCCGCACTTAGCAAAACTCTAAGGTCTTGGGACTCAAAGAAATCTTGGAGAATCTCCATCTTACTAGAATTGTTGACGAACTATCTTTTTTCAACCACAAATAACTTTTAATTCCATGCCATCGCAGTCGAGACTGAAGAATCGCTCGATGGAGGCATCCGTTGGAAATTGAAACGTGGACGAGCCGAGGATTCAAACCCAGCTAACCCGTAACTAACCCGTAACTTTGTTACGAGTTAGCTGGGTTCGAATCCTCGGCTCGTCTACATTTAAATTTCCACCAGATGCCTCCATCGAGCGATTCTTCAGTCTCGACTGCGATGGCATGGAATTTAAAGTTATTTGTGGTTGAAAAAAGATATTAATTGATTACTGGGAACCATTCAGTGTATATGTATATATATATATATATATATATATATATATATATATATATATACATATACATATATATATTTATATATATATATATATATACATATACATATATACATATCGGAAAAATTTCGAAACACTGGACTCAGAGTAACAGAATTTATTACCGACGTTTCGAACCCTGTCCGGGGTTCGTCCTCAGGGTTATACATAGTAAGCAAAAGGATTCAATTAAATAGTGTACCGATGTTCTCTGGGACAGGTCCCACCGGAGTGTACAAAGTTGAACAAAATCAAAACCCATTCCGAATGACAAAAGGTAATTACAAATTTGTGTAAAGCGTCCCCCAAATGAAAAGAATTGACAAAAACCTCATAACACATGTCATAATAAATGGAACAAAACCAATTCTAAACGACACCCAGAAATTGACAACAGAGTAAGTACAGAGTGTCACCAAATGGCTCCACCGAAAATAAGAAATAAAATTAAAAGGGGCAAAAAGAAAATATCAAATGGCACAGACCAGACACAAAAGCACTACACGAGTCATCTGTCACCGCTCTAACTGTCCTGTATGTACTTATCAGTACAAATCAAACCACAAAATAAAACAAAAACAAAAACCAAGACTAAAATACACAAAGAAATTTGATTACAAAGTGTCCACAAGAATAACAAAAGGCAAATAAATGGCAAACCGACATAATAAAAAAAAAAAAAAAATCACGGTCCGGACCCAAAAGCACCACACGGGTCGCCAATCTCCGTTCTTTCTGTCCTGCTTGTGCTTCGCTCCCTTCATCAGTACAAATCAAAACTAACAAACGCCACCAAAACTGAATGACAAAAAGAAATTGCAAAGTGAAAAAGTGTCCGCTGGAAAAAAAAAATGGAAAATGAAAAAGAAAAAAGGGGGGGGGGGACAAAAAGCAAATGAAGCCAAACCCAACAAAATGACAATTAACTCAGCAGCAGCGAAACAAAACAATACACAAAACAAAACAATACCGAAACGTCGGTAATAAATTCTGTTACTCTGAGTCCAGTGTTTCGAATTTTTTCCGATATCATGGCTCCTGGACTCCAGCTCTTTACGAACACATATATATATGTATATATATGTATTTGTATATATAAATATATATATATACATATATATGTATATATATACATACATATATATACATAGTTACGACTACAGACTCGTCGTAGTGAAGATTTCATACAGATGTATGTACGCGCATGTGCGTATGTGTACCTTGAGATTATGCCGGCCTTTCCCACGGTTCGGTATCTTGGTCGCTCCTCGAATCAAACTGTCGTTGGCGACGTATGAAGACTGACAAAGTTATTACTTTGCTTCATACACGTATTTTGTCCTTCATTTGCTTTGTTCCATTCTTTGTTCCATTCATTGCATATAGATTTATGTATGTGTATTATCTTGTGGATCTATCTTGTCAATCTTAGGAATTGATTTACGTAAGATTAGAGAAATTGCTTAATATCATTGTCTTCGGACGTCGTAGACGTCGGTGAGAAAGTTCATGGCTTACGTGCGTCCTGGAAAAATTGCGTGTGAAAGAAAGCTGTGGCAACATCATCCCCTAACTTTCATTTACGTATGTATAAATTTTCATATAAAAACTATTAAGTTTCTGCTTATCTAAGATTGACAAGGTAACTTTATCATATATTGTTTTGTATACATTTTTGTATACATTGATGTAAAGAATATCCGTGTATGTACTTGGAAGTATTCAAAAACTCTCATGTTAATGGTTGCATCTAGCGACACTTGGCAGCCCTCCGGATCTTACGGAGAAGGTATATATATCAGTGTTTATAACGGTTAAGTGCGGTCTCTGCTTACAGAGTCCCCTTTGCTACTAATCTCATATTTTCGTCTAGCCTTGCTAGAACTTATCCACTTTGTTGGACTTAGACTTTTTTAGTTTCATCTCGACTTGTATTTTCGCGAGTCATTGTAGGACTGCATTTCTTTCGATAGTCGATATAACTCTCGACTCTACATATTTACGTATGTCTTTTTAAAGACTGTATTCTTTTGATTGTCGATATTTGATCGACTGTTATATGTACGTGTCTTGGCAACTTTAGCCATTTATGTTCTAAAGAAACCCATTGTCTGGTATTTATTTATTATTGTGTACTTTAATGTGTACCAAGATATTGTAATTTTTGCTCGCTTGGCGACTTCTATTCTTCGATCATGTTTGTTTTGTTTCTTTTGAAGAAAATAATCATTCTTTAAGCAGAACTCTAGTTTTTGAACCTGGCCCTTCCCCTTAGGCGTCACAATATATATGTATATACGTATGTATGTATATATATATATATATATATATATACATATATATATATATATATATGTATATGGTGGAAAACGAGAGTCACGGGTCTCGTTCCGAGTTTATTCCTGTAGTAGCAACATATATATATATATATATATATATATATATATATATACATGTATATATATACATATATATATATATATGTATATATATGTATATATATATGTATATATATATATATATATATATTTTTTTTTGCAAATAAATCACTTGAACACGTGTTTCTTTTTCTTAAGTGGTTACCAGCATATATATATATATATATATATATATATATATATATATATATATATATATATATATATATATATATATATATATATATTATATATATATAGTGGAAAGGGTGGTGAGGTGAACACCAAAAAGACCGTAGGAGTTTTATTACTAACGTTTCGTCCTTAAAGGACTTTCTCATACTCTGAGGAAGTCCTTTAAGGACGAAACGTTAGTAATAAAAATCCTACGAGCTTTTTGGTGTTTACCTCACCACCCTTTCCACTCAATCGCTCATACATACATATATATATATGTATATATATATATATATATATATATATATATTATATATATATATACATACATACATATGTATGTGTGTAATGCATGAAATGGGTGTATGTAATGTACTTACTGTATGTATGCACGTATATAATTCGTGAAGTATGGAGAACATTTTACAATTCAATTAAAAAATGTGTTGTTGAACTCGTGACGTCATGGCTAGATATGTTTTTATTTTTATTTTTCCCAAGAAGCATTACTCATTTGATTATTAGTAAAGATACGAATTCATTATTACTTTCTTAAATAATCTAAAACAAATTCAGTGTTACGCTGATTTTTTAAATGACATGCTAACTTTGAAGGGTGTGTCCTTCAAGAGATGTCTCGTTATTGTGCCATTGTTGGTGATTGGAAAGTTTAACCAGTCTGTGCTTTTATTTAATGAGAATCGACTACCGTATCGTTTTTAAGATTAATAGGATGAGTGAAGTAGGTATGTATTCACCTGTTTAAGGCGAAAACGTGTTTAATGATATTGATAAGGATTATGATTTGAACACTGATATGATAACAGGAATTGAATTATTCCATAACCGAAATTATGATTTCTATAAAGATAATTTATTTTTAGCTTAATAGGGCATAGTTACCACACGGTTAAAATGTTTTGTCATTTGACATTTTATGAATTCAGTTCGATTTAATTCAAAACTGAAATTTGAAGATATCTATAGTCGTCAGTATTGTTTGCTTTTGTGCTTCAATGCGACGTAAGACTACATTACTGTACGAAACCAAACGAAGAAAGAAAATTAATAATGCTTCTAAACTTATGGCAATGCAACTCAACTAGACAATTGTCAAAACTTCTAGGCAGTGATGGTGACAAGTTTCATTGTACTGATTTTTTTTGTCTTTGAAGTAATTAAGCATCATGCTTCTAGATATAGGGATGTTCTAAATACAACTACAATTGCGAGTCCTTTTTAAAATACGAATATTTGATTCTTGATACTTGACAACATAGTATCTTAAAGATACGTTTGGCACATTGTACTGATAAAAAGAAAATATCTTAAATTCGCTCGAAGGAATTGGAGGTACGGAGATGTTGCTCGGCAAAGTTGCAGCGGAGATAGAAATGTGTCCCAAGAGCTGATTTCGTTGTACGAAGTTCAATCCACCTCGTAAGCTCTTAGCTGGGTATAGTTCACCGTTACAAACATACGTGACGAGAAGGTGGAGACCTTATCTTCCTCCTCCTTTTCCATCTTCCCCCTCCTCCTCCAACTCCCCGTTCCTCTTCAAGATTCGAACGTTTGAACTACTTGATGTTCTATCTAGAATCTAGGATCTACTTAAAGATTTTAGAAAAAAAAAAAAAATTGGAACAGAGAGCAGTTTCGTTATATTCCTTCCCCGTCCATAAACCGCCGCACCCACACCAGCGCCATCTGCAGCGCCAGCAGGAGCCCGGTGACAGGGCTCGTCGCCATTGCAGCGTCCTTGTTGCAGCCGTCGCCCTTGCAGCAGGTGACGCAGTCGTAGTGGTCCTTGGAGGTGTCGCACGTCAGGCCAAGGTTGCTGGAGACGCTCGGTGAGAAGTTGCACGGCGCCAGGGCGCAACGCTTCTCGATGCGGCGATCTTCACCAGCTGCAAAAGAAAAATGTAAAAAAGAAATGAAAAAGAAAGAAAATAATAGTAATTTTGAATATATATATGTATATATATATATATATATATATAAATATATATATATATATGTGTATGTATGTATGTATATACATATTGATTTTTGAGAAAAACACCATAAATCTTGTTTAGATTTTGAAAAAAAAAAAAAAAAAAAACGAGCCACGGGGTATGCAGGTTACTGCTTCGCAGGGCGCCTTTGGCAGGAACTCATCAGATCTACACGACTCCAACAGATCTACAGGACTCCACTACATTGAAAATGAAAGAAAAATTATTTCTATATTATATTAAGAAACCGAAAATATTGCTTTGACTTTTGAAAAATAAAACCAAAAATATTGTTTTGATTCTTTATCGGCGACCGTTTCGGAACCCCATAGGTACTACTACTACTCACGCACAGTACTGACTGCACAAGCCATAGTGAAATTATCTACGGACTAGAGACACGGAACAGCTTTATGGTCAGAGACTCATTTTCACACACACACACACACACACACACACACACACACACACACACACACACACACACACACACACACACACACACACACACACACACACACACACACACACACACACACACACACACACACACACACACACACACACACACACACACACACACACACACACACACACTTCAACGAACGGGCGGCTTAGAAGACGTTCTGAAGAAAATTGAAGTTTCGTGGATCCCAACGCAAAGAGAAGTGCCTATTGTATTTACAGGGGGGGGGGAAATTGCTCGTGGGGTAGTGGGAAAGTAGGGAAAGAGGAGAAGGGGAGGGTTTGCTGAGGGAAATGGAAGGAAATGAGGAAGGAGAGGACTTGGCCCAGGCAGACAGGCGAAAGGTAAACAAACGGCCCCCCGACCAGCTTTGCGACGATGAAATGTCTAATAAAAATGTAAAGATTAGAAGTATAGATAAGAGCAATACAGTAGAAAGTGATGAGAATATTTTCCAGGGATTTAAAGAGGGTGGGGGGACACAAACCCCCCCCCCCCCCGACTGACAAGACTAGAAGAGAAGGTCAATAAGATGATCGAGGACTTGGAGCGTAGGTTCGGTTATGTTAACAACATTGTACGGAGGGTTGAAAAATTGGAAGAACTAGAGAAGGCGAACAAAAACTTAACTAAGGAAATTGAAGAATTAAAAAAACAGTTAAAAGAAGTAAAAGAAGAGAATAAAGTCTTAAAGGAGAATAATAAGGAGAACAAGGAGGGTTGGAAAAAAATCCAAGAAAATAGCAAAGTTGCATTCACTGACATAATCAGACAGCAAATGAATGAACAAACTGAAAACTCAGTTATTAAAGTGATGAGACAGAAGGAGAATATAGTAAGAGACTTAGCAGACAGAAAGAAATGTATAATTATATTAGGAATGGAAGAGAAACATAACCCAGATAGAACCACAAGAATCAAAGAGGAAAATGAAAAAGTAAGAAATTTACTAGAATTAGTTCAGGAAGATGAACCAGAAATAATGAAACAAATCGAAGAGAAATTCAGGCTCGGGAAATATAGTACAGACAAGACCAGACCAATTAAGATTAAATTCAGGTCACAAACTACGGCTGAGAATATCTTATCCAAAACAGGGAAACTAGCAACAAGTGAACAATATAAAAAGGTATGGATAAAAAGGGAAACGAATAAAGAGGAAAGAGAGGAGAAAAAACAGAAAAGACTTGAAGCTAAGGAAAAAAACGAGATAAGAACGGAGTCAGAAAAAGAGAGATTCTATTGGAGAGTAGTGAATATGAAACTAAAGAAAGTCGACATACAAGAGAAAAACAAAAGGGAAACAGAGAACACAATGGAAGTGGCAGAAAACTAAGAGTGTCTTACACAAATATAAATGGATTAATAACAGGATTGAATGAGCTGAATGGTTATTTGAAAGAAAAAGAACCAGACATAATGGGAATTGTAGAAACAAAATTAAAAGGTCCACTACCACCCAACAGTGTAGGACATGATGCATATAATTATTGGATTAGAAACAGAGTGAAAAAGAAAGGGGGTTGAGTTATGTTCCTGACAAAGAAGGATATAAAC
>NC_134789.1:21890926-21905926 GCF_046742065.1 Oratosquilla oratoria
AAATGAGGAAGAACCATCGCGACTGGACCTAATAATCACATCAGAACCCGAAATAGTGGACAAGATCGAATATAAAACACCAATAAGTAAAAGTGACCATATATTGCTTGATCTGGAACTAAATGAGGAAAAATACACAAAAAAAAAAAACAAAAAAAAAAAACGAACAATATAGAAAGGGAAGATTGATGTATGAAAAAACAAATTTTGACAGAATGAAAGAATTCTTTCAAAAAGCTGGCTGGGAACGAATACACAAGGAGGATACAACAGTAGAAGAGAAATGAAGTATCTTGACAAAAAATTATAAAGAAGGAGTGGAAAAGTATGTGCCAAGACAAAAACAGGAAAAAGGATATGTAAAGTGTTGGTACAACAAAAAATATAGGGAGTTAAAAGACAAAAGGGATAAAGCTTGGATAAAATGGAAAAAAGACAAAAAACCTGAAAATGGAAAATATATACGAGTTATATAAATAAATATGTACAAGCGCGCAGAGAAGAAAAGATAAAATCGAAAAAGATGCCATAAAAAAATGTAAAGATCAACCGAAATTATTTTACAGATTTGTAAACAACAAACTGAAAAGCAAACAAGAATTAGAGAAACTACGACAAGGAGGAGTCCAATACACAGAGGAAATAGAAATGTCAGAAATTATGAATAAGCATTTTAAATCGGTGTTTACAAGGGAGAACATACAACTTAGAGATATCGAGTGGGAGAGGAGAGTTCCCCCTATGAAGGAGATAGAAGTATCAAGAAATGAAATAATGAAACACTTGAGTAATCTCGATGTCAGAAAATCACATGGACCAGAAGAAATGGCAAACTGGATTTTGAGAGAATGCAGGAATGAACTAACAGACAAAATACATAGCCTAATAAACAGTTCATTGATAGAGGGAGAAGCTCCAGAAGATTGGAAAAGAGCAAGTATAGTACCTATACATAAAGGGGGAAACAAGGAAGACCCTACTAACTATAGACCGGTCTCTCTTACAAGTGCGATAGCTAAAATCTGTGAAAGAATGATCAAAACTAGATGGGTAAAGCGTTTGAAAAACAACAACAACAACGTACTAAATCCAAGACAGATTGGATTTAGACAAGGACGATCATGCGTCACAAACTTAATGTGTTTCTATTCAAGGCTAATAGATATAATGCAAGAAAGAGATGGATGGGCTGATTGTGCATTTCTAGACCTAAAAAAAGCTTTTGATAAGGTACCACGTAAAAAGTTGCTAAAGAAATTAGAAACTGCAGGAGGAATACAGGACAAACTACTGAAGTGGATGGAAGACTTCTTGCATGAAAGAAAAATGAGAGTGATGATAAGAGACAAACACTCTAATTGGGATGAAGTGATAAGTGGTGTTCCACAAGGAACAGTTTTGGCCCCAATAATGTTTGCTATATATATTAATGATATGGATGAAGGAATTGAAATTTATATGAGCTTCTTTGCGGATGATGCAAAATTGTTGAAAAAGTGAACACTGAAGAAGATTGTGAGTCGCTGCTGAGTGATCTCAATAAAGCATGGGAATGGAGTAGGAAGTGGGAGATGGAATTCAATATCAAGAAGTGTAGTATAATGGAATTTGGAAGAAGCAAAAAAAGAATAATAGGATCATATAAATTGGGAGAAGAAGAAATAAAAAATTAGAAAATGAGAAGGACCTGGGATTCATTATTATGAATAATATGTCCCCTGAGAAGCATATAAACAAACTTTTTGGAGAAACTTATAATTTGATAAGAACAATGAAAGTGGCTTTTACATACCTGGACGAAGAAATAGTGAAGAAAATACAAGTTACTTTGTTAAGACCAAGATTGGAATATGCAGCGACGATGTGGTCACCAAGTGCAAAAACATGTATAACAAAACTTGAGAGAATACAAGGAGCAATTACAAAATTAGCACCAACACTCTCAGAACTATCATATGAAGAGAGACTAACAAAACTTGAACTACAGACATCAGTATTACTAAAAATCTGTGGCCCGATCGGTTTTCCCAATCCGTCAGAACCCGGCAAAATGCGGACATGCTGACCCCTGTCCGAGAGTAAAGGTCTATTCGATTTTTTTGGCAGGGCCCGACGTGATATCAAGGGACGACTCACACAACCGGGGCCGGAGGGGACGTGTCCCCTTGAGGGATTTCCGGTTACAGGAATTCTTTTATTAGTACCAGGGGCTCCCCTTAGAGATTCCAAGGGGTTCCACAGGGACTCCCCAGGAGTTTCCAGAGTGCACCTCAAAGGGCTCCACAAGTGCTCCCCTTGATGTTCCAGGGGGTTCTTAATGGGTTTCTCAGGAGTTCCTTGAAGGTTTCACAGAGAATCCCTACAGGGATTCTTAGAGGTACCCGAGTGACTATCCAGGGTCTCCCAAAGGCATCCCCGGGGGCTTACGAACGTCTCGCTCTTAGCCAATCAGTCGTCTCCGTTGTCGAGACGTCACCGCTCTTCGGCAATCAGTCGTCTCCGTTTCCTTGACGTTACCACTCTCTTGGCCAAACAGAGGCCAGCGTTTATTCCTAGAAGACGTTACGCAGCCATATTACTATGACAACTAAACCCGGCGATGTCCTCTTTTCGGCGGAACTGCCAGTCCGACCATTTCGACAACAATTTCTTTTTTAGAACATAGATATATGTATGTATGTATGTATGTATGTATGTATGTATGTATGTATGTATGTATGAATGTATGTATGTATGTATGTATGTATGTATGTATGTATGTATGTATGCATGTATGTATGTATGCATGTATGTTTGTATGTATGTATGTATGTATGTATGTATGTATGTATGCATGCGCAATCAAGAAGAGAAGTGAACTTGCAAAGTTGTTAGAGATGGCGTCTTTAATTGTGTGGGACGAAGTCGTAATGGCAAACAAGAATACGTTGACCGCACTCGATATAACGTTGAGGGATATTCTTGAAAATTATAAGTTTATGGGAGGAAAAGTTTTTATTTGTGCTGGAGATTTCCGACAAATTTTACCCGTTATACGTGGTGGCGGTAAGAACGATGAACTCGAATACTGTATCAAATCGAGTTACATGTGGGGCGATATAACAAAACTGGAATTAACCGAGAACGTACGCCTCAAGAAAAATGACACAAACAACATTAAATTTGCACAAAAATTGTTAGAAATCGGATCACAAAATGACGGGCCTTTGGAACTTGAGGAAGGTTTTGGTGTTCAAGTAAAATCCCGTGAAGAATTGATAAATAGTATCTACGGGGACTTGGAAGACAACCATCTCAACGTTTCATATTTTGAACAACGAGCTATAATATCACCTAAAAACGACGATGTTGACAGTGTGAATCTCATGATCTATGACAAATCAAAGGAAAAAGAAGTAATTTATTACAGTACTGATAGAGCAGTGGAAGAAGGGACCGATATTCAAACTTCGGTATTTAATGCCATGATAAGTCCTTCTCTGCCTTCTCATCGACTTCAAGTGAAAATTGGAAGTGTAGTGATGGTTGTTAGAAACATTTGCCCTCCTAAACTGTGCAACGGAACGAGGCTTTTAGTTACTAATCTGAAGAAGAATATTATAGTTGGTAAAATTTTAGGGGGTAGTTATCGCGGTGAACAGGTTATGATCCCTAAAATAACGTTAGAAGTTCAAGACACTCCAGTTAGCTTCAAAAGAAAACAATTTCCAGTCAAATTAAGTTACGCGATGACAATAAACAAGTCACAAGGGCAAACGTTCGAACGGTGTGGAATACTCTTGGATACAGTTCAGTGTTTCGCTCATGGTCAATTCTATGTCGCCTGTTCAAGAGTAACGTCGTGGAATTTTTTGTTCGTCTATACTGGCTGGCATAAAGTAAATAAAGAATACCGGTTAAGACCTGCCACGAACTGTGTATATAAAGAACTTTTCTCGGATAGCGTAGTGAACATTCAAGCGTCACCTCCTGCTTCTGCAGTAACAGGCGAAGAAACAGAAGAACTTATCCCCATAGCTGAAGAAGAACCCGAATTAGGTGTAGTTCCAATACCAAAGGACGCTTATAACATTTCAGAAGAAGACGCCGTCAAGATGATCTTACCTGATTTTGCCTTCGAAGAAAACGTTTCAAATGAAGAAGAAAGTAACAGTAGTAATGAAGCTGAAAACCCTGTCACGAAAAAAATGGAAGAATTAATTATGGGTCTAAAAGAAGAGATGACTAAGAAAATGGAGGAAATCAAGGAAACGGTCAAGCGGCAAAGCGACGACGAAGATATTGCATCGTCTCCGCCTCGAAAAAAGAAGAAAGTTGACAATGGAATAGAAAAGAGCGACGTCGAGGATGTCTCATCTCCTTCGCCTCAAAGCAGTAAACAAATTATAGACGAAACTAAAGTTTCTGATGTAAATAAAAGTTAAAATGATAAAACCTTCTTTTATTTCAAACACATTCAAGAGGTAGAACAAAGTGTGCATTTTAAACCGTTTAGAGGTATAACAAAGGGGGCGCCGCAGGCCAAGACCCCCGGCGTAGCCGGGACTGGCGCAGCCAGTGGGCTTGTTAGAACAAAGAAGAGAGAGAGGAGACTTGATAACTATTTATAGAATCATGAAAGGCATAGACACTATTGATAAATAGGAGCTAATAAAATGGGATGGTAGAAATACAAGAGGACATGGAAAGAAAATCAAGAAAGACAGTTATAGAAGGGACCTGAAAAAGAACAGCTTTCCCCCACAGAGTAATAGACATCTGGAACAAGTTGGACGAAAAAGTGGTGTGAGCAAAAACAATTCTTGAATTTAAAAACAGTTTAGATAAAATGAGATATGAAAACGGGATACCAGTAGCATAGCTCCCCTTCCCGTAAAATACAACTAGGTAAATACAAAAAGGTGAATACACACACACACAATACCTAGTTGTAAACAAACGGAAGGGGGTTGATAGCGAGTGGTAGAACCGTGATGTAGCAAAGTGATTAAGTTTAGTAAGAATAAAATAAAAAGAAGGGAAATGGATAAAAATTATGATAAACCGACATACGCTGAGACAACCAAAAGAAGACTAGATATGAGTAAGTATGAAACGCCTTTGGGAGTGGTTAGGAAAAGAAAATAATATTGATAGTCCTAGATATGAAGACGAATTATTCCATGGATTCAGAACAGAAAGAGGTATGGACCTCAAAAACACAATAATAAACCAAGAAATATTTGAAACGAAAAGGGAAATTGTTGAGTGGAAAAGGGAACATAACTAATTATACAAAGTGAGTGAATTGAGAAAGGAAAATGCACTATTAATTAGGGAAATGGAAGAAATGAAAAAAGATGAAACTTTGTTGAGGGAAGTTAATGAGAAGATACTAATAAAGGCAGGCAAAGTTGGTGAATATATATATATATATATATATATATGTATATATATATATATATATATATATATATATATATATATAACAAACATGAGGGAAATTAATTAAAAACCATATGAAAGAAGACAAAGAAAGAAATAATATTTAAAGAAATAGTCAAAGAGCAAATTAACAAAATACAAAGGACACTGTGATAGAAATAATAAAGGAAAAAAGAGATTGGGTAAGAGGCACAATAAAAAAAAAAAAAGTATTGTAATTATGGTATCAAAGAGAAACATGGACTAATGAGGTTCTAAAGGGAAAAAGAGGAGAAGAATATAGTGAGGGAAATACTAAAAGAAATACAGGAGGCACAAGGACTTGAAAAGGGAATAGAGGAATTTTACAGAATGGGGAAATATTCTAAACACTTCCTGCGGATTTTGTCTGGTTCTCGTATCAGCAGCTCTGCATTCTTCCAGTCCATAAGATGGTTTTCCTTGTTTCTATGTGTCACACATGCATTGGTGGTGACATCATGCCTGACGTCGTAACGGTGTACACGTATTCGTGTATTCAGGTCACGTGACGTTTCTCCGATGTAAACTTTATCACATCCTGAACATGGAATACGATAAACACCGGCTTTGGTGCCCGGTGTTTGGTTGTTGTGTATTTTCGTCTTCGTGATGTCTTTTATCGTCCTGCTTGTCTGGCACACTACTTCCAAGTTGGTGGTTCTTAGAATATGTGTCAGGTTGGTGGCAACGTCACTGGTTGGCAACACGAGACGCCTTGTTGTGCTGCCCTGCTGCTAAGATTCGGGAAAGTGACAGATATATGGAACAAATTGGACAAAAAAATAGTTTGTGTAAACACAATACAAGAATTTAAGAACAAACTTGATCTTGCGAGATACAAAAACGGGTTACACGAGCATAGCTCCCCTTCCCGTAAAATACAACTAGGTAAATACACTTACACAAAAGCGGCTGAAATAATATCAGTATCGCTGCGCTGCGAGTCGTTACTCCAACTCTCGTGGGCGGGGGGTTGGGTGTGTGTGCGCGTGTAAGGTCGCAACATTACCCATAGATCGGTCATATATGAGCTCTGAGCTCTCTTCTGGATGGGAAATAGTTGTCGATCACGAATCCACACGTGATCCAAAACCACGGTGAATAAAACACACACACACACACACACACACACACACACACACACACACACACACACACACACACACACACACACACACACACACACACACACACACACGGCCCGGTGGCGGATTGGTAAGGCACTGGCCTCACAAGCCGGAGAACCGGGGTTCGATTCCCCGGCCGGGCGGAGACAAGTTGGGTTTGTCTCCTTTCACGTGGAGCCCCTGTTCACCTAGCAGCGAGTAGGTACGGGACGTTAGTCAAGGAGTTGTGACCTTGCATTCCCGGTGTGTGGAGTGTGAGTGGTCTCAGACCTACCCAGAGATCTGCTAATAATGAGCTCTGAGCTCACTGCCGTAGGGTGGTGTCTGGCTGTCTCGAAAAGAGGCTGCAGCAGATCCGAGGTGAATACACGTCCGTTGGATGGACGGCGGAGATTGACGTCCTGAAGAAAAAGTGAAATTCTCGTGGATCTCAACGTCAAGGAAGTACCTATTGTATTTACAAGGGGGGAATTGCTCGTGGTGTAGTGGGAAAGTGAGGAAAAAGGAGAAGGGGAGGGATAACTGAGGGAAATGGAAGGAAATGAGGAAGGAGAGGACTTGGTCCAGGCAGGCAGACGCCATGTAAACAAAAGAGGGCCGGACCAATTTAGTGATGACGAAATGTCTAACAAAAATGTTAAGATTAGAAACATAGATATGAGTAGCACAATAGAAGGTGAGGATAATAATTTCCATGGATTTAAGGAGGGGGGGGCGGATACCAACCTCCCCTGACTGGCAAGACTCGAAGAAAAACTTGAACAAATGACCGAACATTGGGAGAGTAGGTTCGGTAGAATGTCAAAAATGGTGGAAAGGGTTGATAGATTGGAAGCACTAGAGAAGGCAAGCGAAAACTTAACTAAGGAAATTGAAGAACTAAAAAGACAGTTAAAAGAAGTAATAGAGGAGAATGAAGAATTAAAGTGGAATAGTAAGGACAACAAAGAGGGTTGGAAAAAAATCCAAGAAAACAGTAAAGTTGCATTTACTGACATAATCAAACAACAAATGAAAGAACAAACTGAAGACTCAGTTATTAAAGTGATGAGACAGAAGGAGAATATAGTAAGAGACTTAGCAGATAAAAAGAAATGTATAATTATATTAGGAATGGAAGAGAAACATAACCCAGATAGAACCACAAGAATCAAAGAGGAAAATGAAAAAGTAAGCAGTTTACTAGAATCAGTTCAGGAAGATGAACCAGAAATAATGAAACAAATCGAAGAGAAGTTTAGGCTCGGAAAGTATAGTACAGATAAGACTAGACCAATTAAGATTAAATTCAGGTCACAAACGACGGCAGAGAATATCTTATCCAAAACAAGGAAACTAGCAACAAGTGAACAATATAAAAAGGTATGGATAAAAAGGGAAACGAATAAAGAGGAAAGAGAGGAGGAAAAAAAGAAAAGACTTGAAGCTAAGGAAAAAAACGAGACCAGAACAGAGTCAGAAAAAGAGAGATTCTATTGTAGAGTAGTGAATATGAAAATAAGGAAATTCGACATACTAGAGAAAAACAAAAAGGAAACAGAGAACACAATGGAAGTGGCAGAAAACTAAGAGAGTCTTACACAAATATAGATGGATTAATAACAGGATTGAATGAGCTGAATGATTATCTGAAGGAAAAAGAACCGGACATAATGGGAATTGTAGAAACGAAATTAAAAGGTCCACTACCACCCAACAGTGTAGGACATGATGCATATAATTATTGGATTAGAAACAGAGAGACAAAGCAAGGGGGTTGAGTTATGTTCCTGACAAAGAAGGATAGAAACGTGAGGTGTGTCACATATGGAAAGAATACAGTAGAGATGATTATGATCGAAGTGGAAGACAGAGATAAGAAGAGCAGAAAGTTTGTGATAAATTATGTGCCTCCAAAAACAGCCTCGTGGGAAGAGAGTGAACATAAAAGTATGTTAGAAGACACAAAGATAACATTAAATAAAATAATGGAAGATGGAGGAATAATAGTTATGATGGGCGACTTTAATTGCAAAGAAATCTGCTGGGAAGAGATGACAGTAAAGGGTGGAGACGGCTCATGGGGAAACGCTTTACTTGAGATGATTACTGACCATACAATGACACAGTGGATACAGGAGAACACTAGGTATACAAATGAAGAACCATCGAGACTAGACTTAATAATTACATCTGAACCTAGAATAGTGGAAAAGATTGAATATGAAACACCAATAAGTAAAAGTGACCACATATTGATTGAACTGGAACTAAATGAGGAAAAATACATGAAAAGAAATGAACAATATAGAAAAGGAAGAAGGATGTATGAAAAAACAAACTTTGATAAAATAAGAGAATTCTTTCAAAAAGAAAACTGGGAAGGAATATACAAAGAAGAAACAACAGTGGAAGAGAAATGGAATATTTTGACAAAAATTTATAAAAAAAGGAGTGGAAAAGTATGTCCCAAGACAAAAACAAGAAAAAGAATATGTAAAATGCTGGTACAACAAAAGTTGTAGGGAGGTAAAAGACAGAAGAGACAGAGCTTGGACCAAATGGAAAAATACAAAAGGCCTGAAAAATGGAAAATATATACCTGTTATAGAAATGAATATGTACAAGCATGCAGAGAGGAGAAGAGAAAATATGAAAAAGATGCCATAGAAAAGTGTAAAGATCAACCAAAACTATTTTACAGATTTGTAAACAACAAACTGAAAAACAAACAAGATTTGGAGAAATTAAGACAAGGAGGAGTTGAATACACAGAGGAAATGGAAATGGCGGAAATTATGAACAAACATTTTAAATCAGTGTTTACAAGGGAGAACATACAACCTGAAGAGATCGAATGGAAAGAGAAAGTCCCCCTATGGAAGAAATAGAAGTAACGAAGAAAGAAATATTTAAACACTTGAGTAATATTGATGTCAGAAAATCGCATGGACCAGATGAAATAGCAAACTGGATTTTGAAAGAATGCAGGAATGAACTGGCAGACAAAATACATAGCATAATAAACAGTTCCTTGAAAGAAGGAAAAGTTCCAGAAGATTGGAAAAAAGCAAATATAGTACCTATATATAAAGGGGGAAATAAAGAAGACCCTACCAACTATAGACCAGTCTCTCTAACAAGTACAATAGCAAAAATTTGTGAAAGAATTGTCAAAAGTAGATGGGTAAAATATATTAAAAAAAACGTGCTAAATCCAAGGCAATTTGGATTCAGACAAGGACGATCATGCGTCACCAATTTAATATGTTTCTATTCAAGGCTAATAGATATAATACAAGAAAGAGATGGATGGGCTGATTGTGCATTTCTAGACCTAAAAAAAGCTTTTGACAAAGTACCACATAAGAAGTTGCTTAAGAAATTAGAAACTGAAGGAGGAATACAGGGCAAACTGCTTAAATGGATGGAAGACTTTTTGCAAGAAAGAAAAATGAGAGTAGTGATAAGAGACAAACACTCAAAATGGGATGAAGTAATAAGTGGTGTTCCACAAGGAACAGTTCTGGCCCCAATAATGTTTGCTATATATATTAATGATATGGATGAAGGAATAGAAAGCTATATGAGCTTCTTTGCAGATGATGCAAAACTACTGAAAAAAGTGAACACGGAAGAAGATTGTGAATCACTACAGAGTGATCTAAATAAAGTACAGGAATGGAGTAGGAAATGGGAGATGGAGTTCAATACAAAAAAGTGTTGTATAATGGAATTTGGAAAAAGCAAAAACAGAATAACAGGATCATATAAATTGGGAGAAGATGGAATAAAAAAAAGTAGAAAATGAGAAGGACCTGGGAGTCATTGTTATGAATGATATGTCACCTGAGAAACATATAAATAAGATTTTTGGAGAAACTTATAATTTGATAAGAACAATCAAAGTGGCATTTACATACCTGGATGAAGAAATGGTGAAGAAAATCCTAATCACCCTGATAAGACCAAGATTGGAATATGCAGCAACGATATGGTCACCAAGTACAAAATTTTTTATAAAAAAAAAAACTTGAAAGAATACAAAAAGCAATTACGAAATTGGCACCAACACTCTCAAAACTATCATATGAAGAAAGACTAGCAAAACTTGAACTACAGACACTAGAGCAAAGAAGAGAGAGAGGAGATTTGATAGCTATTTACAGAATCATGAAAGGCATAGAAATGACTGATAGAGAGAATCTGATAAAATGGGATGATAGAAATACAAGAGGACACGGAAAAAAAAAAGACAGCTATAGAAGAGATCTGAAAAAGAACAGCTTTCCTCACAGAGTAATAGACAGTTGGAACAAGTTAGATGAGAAAGTGGTGTGTGCAAAAACAATACATGAATTTAAAAATAGTTTAGATAAAATGAGATATGAAGACGGTACCCCACGAGCATAGCTCCCCTTCCCGTAAAATACAACTAGGTAAATACAACTAGGTAAATACACGCACACAGAAAAAAAAAAATACAGCATTACGGTCCCACCGCTCTGCTGCCCTCTTCGAACCACTCCTTGACCACCTGTGTGACTCCACTTCTTCGGTGCGATATTGTCCCCAGGGATAAAAGCGTCCCATAACATGGAAACCTTGTCCTCAGTTATTGAAAGTCTATGTTGTTAAGTCATGGTAGAGCCTTGATTGATGGTGACCCCCTCTCAGCCCCCTCCCCCTACTATTGTCACAGTCCCCTCCTCTCTAGCTGAATGAAATAATCTGACCCTAACCAGAAGAATATATGTAAACGTCGTCATCAGGTAAAAGATGAAGGCGATCCAGCTGTCGCGTCCGAGCCTCAAACCCGGGATCTAAGCGTAAGACGCCAGTGTTACTATTGTGGCAGCAAAAGGGTGGAAGCATCACTGTTACAAGTGATTGATTCCATGATATTAAAAAGGTTAAACTTTTAGAACCTTGGCACATAAATCACAAACATTGAAGGAACTGTAAGTGTGAGCGTTACGATACTATAATTAATTAATCAGTAACATATTTGGAGATCTTGTCGCTGAGCAGTGGAAATCCTACTCATTTTGGGTGTCCAAGCACTTAGGGCAAAGTGACAACAGAAGTGATTGATAGCTGAGACATTAAAAGCATACAGAACAATTATACATAAAATACATTAAGTTTAAGAAAGCTGTGTTTATTATTCTTTTTTATCTTGGCTCATACACGGACACGCATAAGAAGAGCGAAGAATAAAATGTTGCTGAAAATTATTCCTAGGACGACCATATAAAAGATTTACTTCATCGATGCTGAGGAGGAGAATTCGCGAGCTGGACATAAATCTGGGGCGACGAAAAATATAAAGGAAATGTAAACAAATAGTGACCTCACGAGGGAGCGGAAATGCAACTACAGATTAAACTGAGTGGGTCAAAATATACGAATATTTATAATAATTTCTCAGAAGCAGAGAAACAAAGCAGGCTGGAGGAGTCATGTTAATAACCAAGAAAGGCCTAAATGCGACAAAAATCACAATTTGGAGTTAATTATGATAAGAGTTGAGCATAGAGATATGAAAAATAGAAAGTATGCAGTTATTTATGTCCCGCCTAAAACTCATGCATGGAATGAAAGAGAACACTCCAAAAATGCTGGAAGACACAAGAAAAACACTAAATGAAATACTAAAGAAAGAAGGAAATCTGGTAACTATGGGTGATTCTAACTCGAGAGATATATGTTGGGAAGAAATGACTGTGAAAGGTTAAGATCACTGGGGAAACATATTACTGGACGCAATGGGTCATACCAGATATAGAAGTAACGATGAACCCTCAAGATTTGATTTGATTGACGAGTTAAACACCATATGAGGACGGAGCCTTTATTTGTACGACGTTTGGCTTATTACAGCTTTTTCAAGTACAAGTTACGATACTATAATTATATTGAAGTGTGGAAAATATAGACTAGAAATGTTCTAGAGACGGAAAGAGATTTTTGTGATTTCTTTCCCGATAAAGGTTTGAAGGACTAAGAAGTTGGGGCCTGGACATTGATTGGTCCTAATGGCGCTCATTAGAATAGGTCTATTTGTCAGGAAACAGTGGTAGACTTCCTTTATAATCATTTCTCTGTTTTCATCCCTTAGCTTTCTCGCTCTCTCTGTCAATGTCCTTTCTCTTTGTCTCTCTCTTTGACTGTCTCTGTCTTTTTCTGTCTGTCTATCTGTCTCTTGATCCATTTATGTCTCTCGGTCTATGCCCGTCTTTCTCTCTCTCCCTCTCCCTCTCTCTCCCTCTCTCTCTCTCTCTCTCTCTCTCTCTCTCTCTCTCTCTCTCTCTCTCTCTCTCTCTCTCTCTCTCTCTCTCTCTCTCTCTCTCTCTCTCTCTCTCTCTCTCTCTCTCTCTCTCTCTCTCTCTCTCTCTCTCTCTCTCTCTCTCTCTCTCTCTCTCTCTCTCTCTCTCTCTCTTTCTGCTTATCTATCTGCTTATCTATATATCTATATTAATTTATCTATCTATTAATCTATCAATCTATCAATCAATCTATCTATCCATCTGTCTACCAGTCAGTCTATCTGAATATATATGTGCCTACCTATCTATCTGTCTATCTATCTCTAGTCTTATTTCACTGCCTTAGAATTCATAAGCATCCCACACGACAAGCTGG
Organism: Oratosquilla oratoria; assembly: GCF_046742065.1. Lineage (NCBI taxonomy): Eukaryota > Metazoa > Arthropoda > Malacostraca > Stomatopoda > Squillidae > Oratosquilla > Oratosquilla oratoria. Next base: position 21,904,123 of record NC_134789.1, read on the forward strand.
GAGGCGAGGCGGAATCTAAATTCAAAACTTGTGCCGACGGTTGCCTCAGAAGTCGTAAGAAATCGATGTGAACGACATCGGAAACACAGACTACGGCTCGACAGGAGATAGATTTATTAGATGAAGGTGGAAGTGCTTTATAGGAGGAACCATATTCTTCAAAACCCGTTTGCCTTTTTAGATTTTGAGTATCGAGTTGTTGGTTTGAGTGATCTGAGTATGGGAAACGTCCTTTGGGTGTTTGGTCGGGTATGTCTTCAAGATGTTGGGTCCAAACTTGACTGAAACTTTCAGGGAATGTTTATTACAATCTGGGAAATGCTTCTTCATCGAAAATTGAAGTAATAATGTTTGTATGAAGTAATGATGGGAGATCAAAAGTTGTGTGATTATGATATTTGCGACCATAGTCCATGACACTTTATGATAGAATAACTTTTGATCATTCTCTTTCCCCCACAAAAGAGGGTGGCCAATTCAAATAATGTGTTTATCTTGTGGAAGAGAGTTTAAAAATGAGTAGGAGTGGGAGAAATGGGAGAAGGGAAGGAAGCAATTGGACGTTGAAAGTGAGTTGAATTAGGAGGGAAAAGAGAATGAATACCATGCGAAAATAAAAGGTGTGTGAAACGTAGTGAGAGAAGAGAAATGGGAGTAGAGGAAGAATGGATGTGTTATAAGGAAGATGTGTTAAACTGAGCAAAAAATGGTGTGTGAGAGGAGAGTGGATGGGAATGGTGGAAATAAGAGGTGAGAGCGGTAGTGGGGGAGATGCGGCGCGCTTACGAGAAATGGCTGAAAAAGAGGTAGCGTACGAGTGGTGTGGAGTAGAGGGTGAATTAGCGTATGCGTTTATCTCAAAATTTTCAAATAACAGTCACTGCTGGGAATCTGAGAAAAGTGCGGGGCTCGAACACACAACCAAGTGAGTGCGAGACCATCACGCTTCTGATTACGCCATAAACGCATATTATTCCTTAAAGACAAAACGTGGAAAAGAAAAGAAGTCACGGAGAAAGAGAGGAGGAGTAGTTTGAAGAATAGAAAACAAAAAAGACCAGTAGATGCTGAAAGAAGAGAAGGAGAGGATGCAGACTATTCTGAGGAACCGGAGAAGACAAAAAGAAAGACGAACAGCGACAGAGAAAGAAAGAGGAAAACATTTCAAGAGCAGAACAACAACAAAAGCGTAGAATACAAAGGGAGAAGGAAGATCAAAGAGAAAAGAGGAACTTTGTGGTCAAAGGCCTTCATGTGCTCTTTTCTGTTGACTATTCATTCTTTCACATCTCTCTCCTTCTTCGTCTCTTCAGTTTCCTTTGTTCAGACTCTGTTGTTTATTGTTGAATCTTCATCCTCCTTCTCCGACCCAGCGTCTCATACTTTAGTGCACTGGTGGCGTAGTCCGAAGCGTGCAGGTCTCGCATTCACTTATTTGTGGCTTCGAGTCCCGCACTCCTCTATGATTCCCAGCAGTGATTGTTACCTGTGCCCCAACAGTCCCTATAGCGCATAATAGGGCAAAGGTGACGGGTTCGGCCATAGCCACTCAGCGCCTCCCGGCGTAAGCTCCTCACTTTTAGCTCACCCACTGCCACTGTCGATTTTCATAAGGCTTGCCTACCAGTAGTTGATTCTATTCAGCCCCAGGAAACCCCCTGAACAGCTAAGATTGAAAAAGAAACTCTTTACTTTTCTTCACTGCCTCCTCGGCAGCCTCCATTCTACCTATCTGCACCGTCTTCGAGCCGGATTTTTCTTTTCCAAATTGATGATTTTTCCAATTGTCTAACCCGTATTCAGT
>NC_134789.1:21908426-21933426 GCF_046742065.1 Oratosquilla oratoria
ACACACACACACGCACACACACACACACACATATATATATATATATATATATATATACAAACACGAACACACATACACATACACATCGACAGACAGACAGACAGACAGACAGACACACACACACACACACACACACACACACACACACACACACACACACACACACACACACACACACACACACACACACACACACACACACACACACACACACACACACGTCGGTCGAAGTGACAGCGAAGTTTGGAACTCCAGGAAAACTTCAAGTTTCGTCGATCTCAACGACGAGGGAGTACCTTTGTTGTATTAGTAGGGAAGGGGAAAACTTGTGGTGTAGTGGGAAGGTAAAGAAAAAGGAGAAAGGGAGGGATTACTAAAGAAAACGAAGGAAATGATGAAGGAGATGAACGGGCTCCCCCGGACGTCATAAGAAATGTCAACATGAGGGCTGCAGACGATGCAGGTGAAGTTGAAAATGTCAGTAAAAGGATTAGATTTAGAAATATAGATAAAAACAACACAATAGAAAGTGGAGATAATAATTTCCATGGATTTAATGAGGGAGTGGATGCCAACCTCCCCCGATTAGTAGGACAGAGGAAAAATGACCGAACACTGGTAGGTTAGGTTCAGCCAACTTACAAGGATTACGCAAAGAGCTGTCAAATTGGAAGAACTAAAGAAGAAGAACGAAAACTTAGCTAAAAAATAGAAAAATTAAAAAGACAGTTAAAAGAAGTAAAAGATGAGAATGAGGAATTAAAGAATAATAATAAAGAGAATAAAGAGTCTATAGCAAAAGAAGAGTCCAAAAGAAGAGTCCAAGAGAACAACAAAATTGTATTTAGAGATATAGTGACACTACAGATGAAATAACAAACTAAAGACACAGTTATTAAAGTGATGAGAGAGGAGAATATAGTAAGAGACTATATAGGTGGACAAAAAGAAATATATATTGATATTAGGGATGGAAGAGAAGCATAACCCATATAGGACTACAGGAGTAAAAGAGGATAAGGAAAAGGTAAACAAGATATAAGACGTAGTTTAAGAGGATGAACAAGACACAGGGAAAGAAATTGAAGAAATATATAGAATAGGGAAATACAGTACAGATAAGACCAATAAGTAAAAATAACCATATATGAGTTGAACTGGAACTAAATGAGGAAAAATACATGGAAACAATTAACAATATATAAAGGGAAAATTGATGTATGAAAAAAAAAGATAAGATAAGAGCATTCTTTCAAAAAGCAGACTGGGAAAGGATACACAAGCAGGAAACAACAGTAGAAGAGAAATGGAATATTTTGACGAGAAATTATAAGGAAGGAGTGGAGAAGTATGTTCCAAGAAAAAAAAAAAAAAATGCAGGGAGTTAAAAGACAAAAGGGACAAAGCTTGGATAAAATGGAAAAAAAGACAAAAAACATGAAAAATGGAAAATATATACTAGTTGTAGAAATTAATATGTACAAGTGTGCAGAGAAGAAAAGAGAGATGTCATAGAAAAATGTAAAGATCACCCAAAACTATTTTACAGATTTGTAAACAACAAACTGAAAAACAAACCTTAATTAGAGAAACTACGACAGGGAGGAGTTGAATACATAGAGGAAATAGAAATGGGAGAAATTATGAACAAGCATTTTAAATCGATGTTTACGAGGGAGAACATACAACATAGAGATGTCGAGTGGGAGAAAGTCCCCCCTATGAAAGAGATAGAAATAACAAGGAAAGAAATAATGAATCACTTGAGAAATCTCGATGTCAGAAAATCGCATGGACCAGATGAAATGGCAAACTGGATTTTGAGAGAACGCAGGAATGAACTAACAGACAAAATACATAGCCTAATAAACAGTTCCTTGAAAGAAGGAAAAGTTCCAGAAGATTGGAAAAGAGCAAATATAGTCCCAATATATAAAGGGGGAAACAAGGAAGACCCTACTAACTATAGACCGGTCTCTCTTACAAGTACGGTAGCTAAAATCTGTGAAAGAATGATCAAAACTAGATGGGTAAAGCATTTGAAAAAAACAACAACAACGTACTTAATCCAAGGCAATTTGGATTTAGACAAGGACGATCATGCGTCACAAACTTAATGTATTTCTATTCAAGGCTAATAGATGTAATACAAGAATGAGATTTCTAGACCTTAAAAAAGCTTTTGATAAATTGCCACATAAGAAATTGCTAAAGAAATTAAAAACTGCAGGAGGAATACAGGACAAACTGCTGAAGTGGATGGAAGACTTCTTGCATGAAAGAAAAATGAGAGTGGTGATAAGAGACAAACACTAATTGGGATTAAGTGATTAGTGGAGTTCAACAAGGAACAGTTCTGGCCCCAATAATGTTTGCTATATATATATTAATGAAATGGATAAAGGGATTGGAAGCTATATGAGCTTCTTTGCAGACGATGCAATGTTGTTGAAAAAAGTGAACACTGTAGAAGATTGTGAGTCGCTGCTGAGTGATCTCAATAAAGTATGGGAATGGAGTAGGAAGCGGGAGATGGAATTCAATATTAAGATGTGTGATATAATGGAATTTGGAAGAAGCAAAAAAAAAAAAAAAAAAAAAAAAAAAAAAAAAAAAAAATAGTGGGATCATATAAATTGGGAGGGGAAGAAATTAAAAAAGTAGAAAATGAGAAGGACCTGGGAGACATTATTATGAATAATATGTCCCCTGAGAAGCATATAAACAAAAATTTTGGAGAAACTTATAATCTAATAAGAACAATCAATGTGGCATTTACATACCTTGACGAAGAAATGGTGAAGAAAATACTGGTCACTTTAATAAGACCAAGATTGGAGTATGCAGCGATGACGTGGTCACCAAGTGCAAAAAATATGTATAATAAAACTTGAAAGAATACAAAGAGCAATTACGAAATTGGCACCAACACTCTCAGAACTATCATACAAGGAGAGATTAGCAAAACTTGAGCTACAGACATTAGAGCAAAGAAGGGAGAGAGGAGACTTGATAACTATTTATAGAATCATGAAAGGCATAGAAACTATTGATAGAGAGGATCTAATAAGATGGGATAGTAGAGATACAAGAGGACACGGAAAGAAAATCAAGAAAGATAGTTATAGAAGGGACCTGGAAAAGAACAGCTTTCCGCACAGAGTAATAGACGTTTGGAACAAGTTAGATGAAAATGTGGTGACCTCAGCTCAGTCTGCTCGTGACCTCAGCTAGAGAGCTCGTTTTTCTGCACAGACAGCTAGCGAATACCTGTGAAATTTATATCTCCGAATAGTGTTAAATGATTGTGTTGTGTTTTTGTAATTGTATAAGTATAACGCTATACAGTTACAGGTATAAGATAAAGTATAGTGTTCTATTTAAAAAAAAAAAAAAAAAAAATTCTGTTACTGTACTCCAAAGGTAGGAGAAATAGTATAAGGTAAGCAGAGTAAGCTTCATGTATCTAGTTTATTAGAGACCGCTTTGTTTTTGTTGTTGTTGATTTGAATTTTCTCTATGCCGTTTTTATTGCTAAAGGAGGAGCGAAATGGCTTGTGAAGGTCGCGTGAACCTAGAGGTCCGTCTCAGGATGTGTGACGAGTAAATTCGTCTTCTCAGGAGTGCTCTCCATGAGAAGAGTGAACTCTCCCCACAACCCAAAGAGCGTTCCACTCCTTCCCCTACTGTCACTGCCGTGAGCGAGTGGCGCTCCGTGGGGTCCCGTTTGTCGAGCCCGCGTTCGGTAGACGTGTGCCCTGTGGAGCAACCGCTGGCTCTAGCCAATCGTTTTGCTCTACTGGAGGATGAAGTGGCTGAAAACCAGGAGTTCTTGGTGGTGGGGGACTCCATGGTGCGAGGCTATGACGACATCCTGGAGCGGAAGACTAAGCGACGTTGCAAGCTTGTATGTCAACCGGGCCGTGGGATCGCCGATTGTACCCAGTCCATCAGGGAGCAAGGACGGACGAAAACGGTTACGATTGTTCATACGGGAAGTAACGATGTAGGTAGGGTGAGATCAGAGGAGCTTGTTCGGAATTACAAGGTCCTCCTTCAGGAGATGAAGGAACGTGGGAGCCGTCACGTAGTCTGTGGGATCCTCCCGAGGATCTACGCAGGCTCGTGTTGGAACAGTAGAGCCATAGGGATCAATGATAGGATATCGCAGTTGTGCACACAATTGGGATACCACTTTCTTGATCCTTGGTATCTCTTTTCTAGGCGCCATGACCTTTACGCTTCTGATGGGATCCACCTTACCCGCAGAGGCAAAGATGTTCTTACAAACCTCATTGTGGGAGTTTGTAATGAACTAGCTCCTTGTTTAGGGTAGAAGCCCAAAGGGAAGGGGAAATAGAATGTACTTGGGAAAACAGTGTAGAATATAGCATTAATGTAGAACAATGTGCCAGTATAGGACAAAATATAATTTTAGGATATAATGTCGGTAGAGGACGAAATGGTACATTAGGATGTAATATCAAAGGACAAAATGTCGCGATGGGATGTAATGACAGTGAAGGACAAAAGATCACGATGGGAAGTAACGATAGTGGAGGACAAAATATCACGATAGGATGTAATGATAATGGAGGAGAAAATATCATGGTAGGACATAATGTCAATGGAGGACAAAATATAATTTTAGGAAGGGATACCGGACAGAATGTCAATGAAGGCCAAAATATCATGGTGGGATGTAATGACAATGGAAGACAAAATATCACGATGGGATGTAATTATAGTGGAGGAAAAAATATCACGGTAGGATATAATGTCACTGAAGGACAAAATATAATTTTAGGAAAGGATGCCGGACATAATGTCAATGAACGACGGGAGGCCGGCGTTAATCACGGTGAAGTAGGGGGACAAAATGTACAAAAGAGATCGGATGACCGTGATCGACCAGATGTCCGTGATGGGGGAAATGTTAATTTTGATGGGAGAAATGTTAATGAGGCATTGAATGTCAATGAAGGACCAAATAATAATATAGAGCAAGGTATAAATAAAAACAAAATTATAATGTAAGACATGATATTGAAACTCAAAATGAGTCAAAAAGAAATAATCACGAGTTTCTTAAAACCATGTACTTTAATGCTCGTAGTATTAGGAACAAATTTCAAGAAATACAGGCGTATGTCAAAAGCGAAAATCTCGATATGATAGGAATAACTGAGACATAGTTAAATGGTACAGAGTTCGAAGCTGAATTTAATATTGCGGGATTTAAACACTTTCATCAGGATAGAAATCATAAGAAAGGTGGGGGTGTTCTGTTGTACGTTAAAAACAATGTTCATGCTTGTGTTTTAGAGAAAGTGAAACAGGATGCATATGATAGTTTGTGGGTTGAGTTAACCCAAGCAAATGGACGAAAAATGAATATAGGTGTAATATACAGGCCAAAGACATTATCATTAGCAGACGACAAATTGTTATTTCAAGAACTGTCTAGTTTCTGCAACCAGGATTTATTGATAATGGGTGATTTCAATTTTACTGACATTGATTGGATGACCCTTGAACATGGCCATATAGGTAGTCGCTTGATTGATTTTCTTGGTGACAATTACTTAATTCAGCGTATAAAAGAGCCCACAAGATATGGAAACTTACTCGATTTATTGATCACTAGCCGCGAAAGCATGGTAAGTGATGTAGAAGTCGGTGAATCTGTTGCAAATAGCGATCACAACTTAGTTAGATTCAAACTCCTAAAATTTTTAGAATAGATACTTGTGTTTCTAAAATACCCGATTTCAGTAAAGCTCAGTTCATAGGACTACGTCAGGAGCTTCAGCTTACAGATTGGGAGGCAAAATTAAGTAAAAGACCTGTAGATCAGATGTGGGAAATATTTCAAAATACGCTCACTAAGATGATTCATACTTACATTCCTTTTAAGGACAGATGTCCCCCAAATCAGGTTCGACCAAAGTGGCTCGACAAAGAAACTGAAAAAAATTATTGCTAAAAAGAGACAGGCTTATAAGAAATATAAGTGCTCGGGTGCATCTAATGACTATGAAAGTTATGTATCAATACAGAGAGATTTAAAAAAGACAATAAGAAAAAGAAAACGACAATACGAAATGAACATCGCTGATAAATCCAAAGAGAATCCCAAAGAATTCTATAGTTACATTAGAGATAAAAAGGTTGTTAGGAATCACATTGGTTCACTATTATCTGCTGACGGTCAACTTGAATATTCAAATGAAGGAATGTGTAATATCTTAAACAATTGTTTTAGCTCGGTATTCGTAAACGAAACACCTCAAAGTGAACTCCAAACTGAAACCTGTGAAAAGTCTAGGGTAAACTTACTCACTACGGTAAATATAACAAAAGAAAAGATTAAAAGGTGTATAGATAAACTCAAAGTTAATAAAACACCAGGGCCTGACGGTTGGCATCCAAGAATCTTAAAGGAAATGAAAAATGAGATTGTTGTTCCATTAGAATATATTTTCAAGAAATCCATCATATCCGGAGATGTCCCAAGAGAATGGAAGCTAGCTAACGTTAATCCCATATTCAAAAAAGGTGACAAAAAGAAACCAAATAACTATAGGCCTATAAGTTTGACTTCAATCGTAGGAAAAATAATGGAAACTATCATCAGAGATGCTATCGAACATCATTTAGAAAGTAACCGTTTGATAAATGATAGCCAGCATGGTTTCAGACGGAAACGTTCTTGCGTGACTAACTTACTCGAATTCTACAACACAGTTATCTCGAATTATGACAAAAGAAACAATATAGATTTAATATATCTAGACTTTGCAAAAGCTTTTGATACCGTCCCACACGAAAGACTACTTACTAAATTAGCTTTGCATGGAATAAGTGGTAGCCTATTAGGTTGGACTAGTAATTGGTTGAATGGTCGAAAACAGTGTTGTTTTAAATGGAAAAACTTCTAGATGGAAAAATGTTACAAGTGGAGTTCCTCAGGGTTCCGTTCTTGGGCCACTTCTATTCATAGTATATATAAATGATATAGACCATGGATTAAAATCTACTGTTTCCAAATTTGCTGATGATACAAAACTGTGCGGAATGGCAAATGATCACTTTAACCAATTAGATATTCAAGAAGATTTAGATAAATTACAGCAATGGTCTGAAAAGTGGCTAATGAAATTTAATACAAGTAAATGCAAGGTAATGCACATAGGTAAAAATAACAGTAAGTACTATTACAAATGATTTGGAAATTCGTTAACAAAAGTGGATAGCGAAAAAGATCTCGGCGTAATTATCAGTAACGACCTCAAATCATCCAAGCAGTGTATTTCAGCCTCTGAGAAAGCAAATAAGATTCTAGGACTGATTGCGCGATCTTTTGATTTCAAAAGTTCGTCACTCATTAACAAGCTATATAAATTGTTAGTTCGTCCACATTTGGAATATGCTGTTTCCGTATGGTCACCGAATCTCATTAAAGACATTGACAGACTGGAAAAAGTACAACGGCGAGCCACAAAACTGATTCCAAATATAAAAAATAAATCATACGAAAACCAACTGAAACATATAAATCTGTTTTCCCTAAAAAAGCGTAGACTCAGAGGTGACTTGATACAGGTCTTTAAAATTCTAAAGGGAATTGACAACATCAAAAGAGACAAAATTTTCACATTGAATGAGAATCAGACAAGAAACAATGGTCTCAAACTGTCCGGAAATAGATTCAATTTGGAAGTGAGTAGAAACAACTTTGCCAGCCGTGTAGTTAATGAATGGAATAAACTTCCTGCACAGGTAGTGCAATGTAGTTCATTTCGAAGCTTTAAGGATCATTTAGATAAACACCTAAGCAAGATGCTGTAATGATTATAATTTATTTTATATTATTTGTTTTTGTTTTGTTATCATTTGTCTGTTTGATTTCCATTTATGATTAGTTATATGTCAATTTATTATTATTTACTATTTACATGTTTGTTTATTATTTAACTATACCTATGCATTTATTTATGTATTTTATTTGTCATTTACATTATTATAGTTTTTATTTATTATTCTATTATTATTATGATTTTTTTCGCATCCGACCTAGATATGGACCAAAAGGTCTCCTGTCGGCATGCTCCGCCTTTGTAATCCTTTGTAATCCTTTGAATTTAAAAACAGTCTAGATACAACGAAATGTGAAGACAGGACACCAGGAGCATAGGTCCCCTTTCCCGTAAAATACAACTAGGTAAATACAACTAGGTAAATAACAGACGCACACACACACACACATGCACGCACGCACACACACACACACACACACACACACACACACACACACACACACACACACACACACACACACACACACACACACACACACACACACACACACACACACACACACACACACACACACACACACTTCAACGAACAGACGGCTTAGAAGACGTTCTGAAGAAGTGAATTGATGTTTCGTGGATGCCAACGCAAAGAGAAGTGCCTATTGTATTTACAGGTTGGGGGAAATTGCTCGTGGGGTAGTGGGAAAGTAGGGAAAGAGGAGAAGGGGAGGGATTGCTGAGGGAAATGGAAGGAAATGAGGAAGGAGAGGACTTGGCCCAGGCAGACAAGACCAGACCAATTAAGATTAAATTCAGGTCACAAACTACGGCTGAGAATATCTTATCCAAAACAGGGAAACTAGCAACAAGTGAACAATATAAAAAGGTATGGATAAAAAGGGAAATGAATAAAGAGGAAAGAGAGGAAGAAAAACAGAAAAGACTTGAAGCTAAGGAAAGAAACGAGATAAGAACGGAGTCAGAAAAAGAGAGATTCTATTGGAGAGTAGTGAATATGAAACTAAAGAAAGTCGACATACAAGAGAAAAACAAAAGGGAAACAGAGAACACAATGGAAGTGGCAGAAAACTAAGAGTGTCTTACACAAATATAAATGGATTAATAACAGGATTGAATGAGCTGAATGGTTATTTGAAAGAAAAAGAACCAGACATAATGGGAATTGTAGAAACAAAATTAAAAGGTCCACTACCACCCAATAGTGTAGGACATGATGCATATAATTATTGGATTAGAAACAGAGTGAAAAAGGAAGGGGGTGGAGTTATGTTCCTGACTAAGAAGGATATAAACGTGAAGTGTGTCACATATGGAAAGAATACAGTAGAGATGATAATGATGGAAGTAGAAGACAGAGATAAGAAGAGCAGAAAGTTTGTGATAAATTATGTGCCCCCGAAAACAGCCTCATGGGAAGAGAGTGAACATAAAAGTATGTTAGAGGACACAAAGATAACATTAAACAAGATAATGGAAGAGGGAGGAAGAATAGTTATGATGGGCGACTTTAATTGCAAAGAAATCTGCTGGGAAGAAATGACAGTAAAGGGTGGAGACGGCTCATGGGGAGACGCTCTACTTGAGATGGTTACTGACCATACAATGACACAATGGATACAGGAGAACACTAGGTATAGAAATGAAGAAGAGCCATCGAGACTAGACCTAATAATTACATCCGAACCTAGAATAGTGGAAAAGATTGTGTATAAAACACCAATAAGTAAAAGTGACCACATATTGATTGAACTGGAACTTAATGAAGAAAAATATATGAAAAGAAATGAACAATATAGAAAAGGAAGAATGATGTATGAAAAAAGAAACTTTGATGAAATAAGAGAATTCTTTCAAAAGGAAAACTGGGAAGAAATATACAAAGAAGATACAACAGTAGAAGAGAAATGGAATATTTTGACAAAAATTTACAAAAAAGGAGTGGAAAAGTATGTCCCAAGACAAAAACAAGAAAAAGAATATGTAAAATGCTGGTACAACAAAAGTTGTAGGGAGTTAAAAGACAAAAGAGACAAAGCCTGGACCAGATGGAAAAAAGACAGAAGACCTGAAAAATGGAAAATATATACCTGTTATAGAAATGAATATGTACAAACGTGTAGAGAGGAAAAGAGAAAATATGAAAAAGATATCATAGAAAAGTGTAAAGATCAACCAAAACTATTCTACAGATTTGTAAACAATAAACTGAAAAACAAACAAGACTTGGAGAAATTAAGACAAGAGGGCGTTGAATACACTGAGGAAATGGAAATGGCGGAAATTATGAACAAACATTTTAAATCAGTGTTTACAAGGGAGAACATACAACCGGAAGAGATCGAATGGAAAGAGAAAGTCCCCCCTATGGAAGAAATAGAAGTAACAAAGAATGAAATATTAACACACTTGAGTAATCTTGATGTCAGAAAATCGCATGGACCAGATGAAATAGCAAACTGGATACTGAAAGAATGCAGGAATGAACTGGCACACAAAATACATAGCATACTAAATAGTTCCTTGGAAGAAGGAAAAGTTCTAGAAGATTGGAAAAAAACAAATATAGTACCTATATATAAAGGAGGAAATAAAGAAGAACCTACCAACTATAGACCAGTCTCTCTAACAAGTACAATAGCAAAAATTTGTGAAAGAATGATCAAAAGTAGATGGGTAAAATATTTAGAAAAAAAAAAAAGTGTTAAATCCAAGGCAATTTGGATTCAGACAAGGACGATCATGCGTCACCAATTTAATATGTTTCTATTCAAGGCTAATAGATATAATACAAGAAAGAGATGGATGGGCGGACTGTGCATTTTTAGACCTAAAGAAAGCTTTTGACAAAGTACCACATAAGAAGTTGCTTAAGAAATTAGAAACTGAAGGAGGAATACAGGGCAAACTACTAAATTGGATGGAAGAATTTTTTGCAAGAAAGAAAAATGAGAGTAGTGATAAGAAACCAGCACTCAAAATGGGATGAAGTAATAAGCGGTGTTCCGCAGGGAACAGTTCTGGCCCCAATAATGTTTGCTATATATATTAATGATATGGATGAAGGAATTGAAAGCTATATGAGCTTCTTTGCAGATGATGCAAAACTACTGAAAAGAGTGAAAACTGAAGAAGATTGTGAATAACTACAGAGTGATCTAAATAAAGTACAGGAATGGAGTAGGAAGTGGGAGATGGAGTTCAATACAAAAAAGTGTAGTATAATGGAATTTGGAAAAAGCAAAAACAGAATAACAGGAGCATATAAATTGGGAGAAGAAGGAATAAAAAAGTAGAAAATGAGAAGGACATGGGAGTCATTGTTATGAATAATATGTCACCTGAGAAACATATAAATAAGATTTTTTGGGAAACTTATAATTTAATAAGAACAATCAAAGTTGCATTTACATACCTGGATGAAGAAATGGTGAAGAAAATCCTAATCACCCTGATAAGACCAAGATTGGAATATGCAGCAACGATATGGTCACCAAGTACAAAAAATTGTATAAAAAAACTTGAAAGAATACAAAGAGCAATTACAAAACTGGCACCAACACTCTCAAAACTATCATATGAAGAGAGACTAGAAAAACTTGAACTACAGACACTAGAGCAAAGAAGAGAGAGAGGAGATTTGATAGCTATTTACAGAATCATGAAAGGCATAGAAATTACTGATAGAGAGAATCTGATAAAATGGGATGACAGAAATATAAGAGGACACGGAAAGAAAATAAAAAAAGACAGCTATAGAAGAGATTTGAAAAAGAACAGCTTTCCTCACAGAGTAATAGACAGTTGGAACAAGTTAGATGAGAAAGTGGTGTGTGCAAAAACAATACATGAATTTAAAAATAGTTTAGATAAAATGAGATATGAAGACGGTACCCCACGAGCATAGCTCCCCTTCCCGTAAAATACAACTAGGTAAATTCAACTAGGTAAATACACACACACACACACACACACACACACACACACACACACACACACACACACACACACACACACACACACACACACACACACACACACACACACTTTTATCGGATTCACGGCGTGGATTGGAACTCCGGAAAAAAACGCATTTTTCGTGGATCTCAAGTACGAGGAAGTACCTTATTGTATTTGTAGGGAAGGGGAAAACTCGTGGTGTAGTAAAAAGGTAATGAAAGGGGAGAAGGGGAGGGATTACTGAGGGAAATGGAAGAAAATGAGGAGGGAGACGAACGGGCTCCCCCTGACAGCAGAAAAATATAAACAAAAGGTCAGCTGACGACACTGGGGAGATCGAAAATATCAGTAAAAGCATTAAGGTTAGAAATATAGATAAGAGTAGCACAATGGAAGGTGAAGATAATAATTTCCAGGGATTTAATGAGGGGAGGGAGAATACCAACCTCCCCCGATTAGCAAGACTAGAGGAAAATCTTGAAAAAATGACCGAACATTGGGAGAAGAGGTTCGGTAACGTAGCAAAGATTGCGCAGAGAGTTGAAAAATTGGAAGAACTAGAGGAGGTGAACAAAAACTTAACTAAAGAAATAGAAGATTTAAAAAGACAGTTCAAAGAAGTAAAAGAGGGGAATGAGGAATTAAAGAGGAATAATAAAGACAATAATGAGGCCATAGCAAAAGAAGCACAGGGTTGGAAGAAATCCAAGAAAACAGTAGAGTTGCATTTACTGACATAATTAAACAGCAAATGAAAGAATAAACTGAAGACTCAGTAATTAAAGTGATGAGACAGAGGGAGAACATAGTAAGAGACTTAGCAGATAAAAAGAAATGTATTATTATATCAGGGATGGAAGAGAAATATAACCTAAATAGAACCACAAGAATGAATGAGGAAAAAGAAAAAGTAAGTAGTTTACTAGAATTAGTTCAGGAAGATGAACCTGAAATCATGAAACAAATTGAAGAGATGTATAGACTCAAAAAGTATAGTCCAGATAAGACCAGACCAATTAAGATTAAATTCAGGTCACAAACGACGGCAAAGAATATCTTAGCAAAAACAGGGAAACTAGCAGCAAGTGAACAATATAAAAAGGTATGGATAAAAAGAGAAACGAATAAAGGGGAAAGAGAGGAGGAAAAAAAGAAAAGACATGAAGCTAAGGAAAAAACGAGAACAGAACATAGTCAGAAAAAGAGAAATTCTATTGGAGAGTAATGAATATGAAAGGAAATACAACATACTAGAGAAAAACAAAAGGGAAACAGAGAATACAATGGAAGTGGCAGAAAACTAAGAGTGTCTTACACAAATATAGATGGATTAATAACAGGATTGAATGAGCTGAATGATTATCTGAAGGAAAAAGAACCGGACATAATGGGAATTGTAGAAACGAAATTAAAAGAAACAGAGAGACAAAACAAGGGTTATGTTCCTGACTAAGAAGGATATAAACGTGAGGTGTGTCACATATGGAAAGAATACAGTAGAGATGATTGTGATCGAAGTGGAAGACAGAGATAAGAAGAGCAGAAAGTTTGTGATAAATTATGTACCTCCAAAAACAGCCTCGTGGGAAGAGAGTGAACATAAATGTATGTTACAAGACACAAGGATAACATTAAATAAGATAATGGAAGATGGAGGAATAATAGTTATGATGGGCGACTTGGAATAATAGTTATGATGGGAAGAGATGACAGTAAAGGGTGGAGACGGCTCATGGGTAGAACATTTCGTTCTACTCGAGATGATTATTGACCATACAATGACACAATGGATACAGGAGAACAGTAGGTATAGAAATGAAGAAGAACCATCGAGACTAGACCTAATAATCACATCTGAACCTAGAATAGTGGAAAAGATTGAATATAAAACACCAATAAGTAAAAGTGACCACATATTGATTGAACTGGAACTAAATGAGGAGAAATACATAAAAAGAAATGAACAATATAGAAAAGGAAGAAGGATGTATGAAAAAAGAAACTTTGATGAAATAAGAGAATTCTTTAAAAAAGAAAACTGGGAAGGAATATACAGAAAAGAAACAACAGTAGAAAGAAATGGAATATTTTGACAAGAATTTATAAAAAAAAAAAGGAGTGGAAAAGTATGTCCCAAGACAAAAACAAGAAAAAGAATATGTAAAGTGCTGGTACAGCAAAAGTTGTAGGGAGGTAAAAGACAAAAGAGATAAAGCTTGGACTAAATCGAAGAAAGACAAAAGACCTGAAAAATGGAAAATATATACTTGTTATAGAAATGAATATGTACAAACGTGCAGAGAGGAAAAGAGAAAATATGAAAAAGATGTCATTGAAAAATATAAAGATCAACCAAAATTATTTTACAGATTTGTAAACAACAAACTGAAAAACAAACAAGATTTGGATAAATTAAGACAAGGAGTTGAATACCCAGAGGAAATAGAAATGGCGGAAATTATGAACAAGCATTTTAAATCAGTGTTTACAAGGGAGAACATACAACCTGAAGAGATCGAATGGAAAGAGAAAGTCCCCCCTATGGAAGAAATAGAAGTAACAAAGAATAAAATAATGAAACACTTGAGTAATCTCGATGTCAGAAAATCGCATGGACCAGATGAAATAGCAAACTGGATTTTGAAAGAATGCAGGAATGAACTGGCACACAAAATATATAGCATAATAAACAGTTCCTTGAAAGAAGGAAAAGCTCCAGAAGATTGGAAAAAAGCAAATATAGTACCTATATATAAAGGGGGAAATAAAGAAGACCCTATCAACTATAGACCAGTCTCTCTAACAAGTGCAATAGCAAAAATTTGTGAAAGAATTGTCAAAAGTAGATGGATAAAGTATTTAGAAAAACAACGTGCTAAATCCAAGGCAATTTAGATTCAGACAAGGACGATCATGCGTCACCAATTTAATATGTTTCTATTCAAGGCTAATAGATATAATACAAGAAAGAGATGGATGGGCTGATTGTGCATTTCTAGACCTAAAAAAAAACTTTTGACAAAGTACCACATAAGAAGTTGCTTAAGAAATTAGAAACCGAAGTAGGAATACAGGGCAAACTGCTTAAATGGATGGAAGACTTTTTGCAAGAAAGAAATATGAGAGTAGTGATAAGAGACAAACACTCAAATTGGGATGAAGTAATAAGTGGTGTTCCACAAGGAACAGTTTTGGCCCCAATAATGTTTGCTATATATATTAATGATATGGATGAAGAAATTGAAAGTTATATGATCTTCTTTGCAGATGCTGCAAAACTATTAAAAAAAGTGAACACTGAAGAAGATTGTGAATCACTACAGAGTGATTCAAATAAAGTCTGGGAATGGAGTAGGAAGTGGGAGATGGAGTTCAATACTAAAAAGTGTAGTATAATGGAATTTGGAAAAAGCAAAAACAGAATAACAGGAGCATATAAATTGGGAGAAGAAAGTATAAAAAAGTAGAAAATGAGAAGGACCTGGGAGTCATTGTTATGAATAATATGTCACCTGAGAAACAAAAAAAAAAAAATGATTTTTGGAGAAACTTATAATTTAATAAGAACAATGAAAGTGGCATTTACATACCTGGAGGAAAAAAATGGTGAAGAAAATACTGATCACTCTGAAAAGACCAAGATTGGAATATGCAGCAACGATGTGGTCACCAAGTACAAAAAAAAAAAAAAGTATAACAAAACTTGAAAGAATACAAAGAGCAATTACAAAATTGGCACCAACACTCTCAAAACTATCATATGAAGAGACTAGCAGAACTTGAGCTACAGACACTAGAGCAAAGAAGAGAGAGAGGAGATTTGATAGCTATTTACAGAATCATGAAAGGCATAGAAATTAATGATAGAGAGGATCTAATAAAATGGGATGATAGAAATACAAGAGGACACGGAAAGAAAATCAAGAAAGACAGCTATAGAAGAGATGTGAAAAAGAACAGCTTTCCTCACAGAGTAATAGACATTTGGAACAAGTTAGATGAGAAAGTAGTGTGTGCAAAAACAATACATGAATTCAAAAATAGTTTAGATAAAATAAAATACAAAGACGGGACCTCACGAACATAGCTCCCCTTCCCGTAAAATACAACTAGGTAAATAGAACTAGGTAAACACACACACTCTCTCTCTCTCTCTCTCTCTCTCTCTTTCTCTCTCTCTCTCTCTCTCTCTCTCTCTCTCTCTCTCTCTCTCACACACACACACACACACACACACACACACACACACACACACACACACACACACACACACACACACACACACACACACACACACACACACACACACACACACACACACACACACACACACACACACACGTCGGTCGAAGTGACAACGAAGTTTGGAACTCCAGAGAAGACTGCAAATTTCGAGGATCACAACGACAAGGAAGTACCTGTGTTGTATTAATAGGGAAGGGGAAAGCTCGTGGTGTAGTGGGAAGGTGAAGAAAAAGGAGAAGGGGAGGGATTACTGAGGAAAATGGAAGGAAATGAGGAAGGGGACGAATGGGCCCAGGATCTTAGGAGAAGCGTAAACAAACGGGGGGCAGAATATACAGACGAACAACAAGGAAGCAGAAATATAGAAATATGGAAGAGAAGTATGATCTAAATAGGACTATAAGAATAAAGGAGGAAAAGGAAAAAGTAAATAGTATATTTGAAGTAGTTCAAGATGAACCAGAAATGGGAAAACAAATAGAAGAAATGTATAGGCTTGGGAAATACAATACTGATAAGACCAAACCAATTAAGGTTAAATTCAAGTCACAAACGACAGCATAGAATATCTCAGCAAAAACAGGGAAACTAGCAGAAAGTGAGCAATTTAAACAGGATAAAAAGAGAAATGAATAAAGAGGAAAGAGAGGATGAGGAAACAAAAAGACTAGAAGCTAAGGGAAAAACGTGAAAAGAACAAAGACAGAAAAAGAGAAATTCTGTTGGAAAGTAGTGAATTTGAAAGTGAGGAAATGGTTCATAGCAGAGAAAAACGGAAGGGAAACAGAAAACACGATGGAAGTAGCAGAAAGTTAAAAGTGTCTTACACAAACATGGATGGATTAATAAAAGGTTTGAACAAACTGAATGATTACCTGAAAGAAAAAGAACCGGACATAATGTGAATTATATAGACAAAATTGAAAGGTCCATTACCACCCAACAGTGTAGGACATGGTGCATATAATTGTTGGATTAGAAACAGAGAGGTAAAACAAGGGGGTGGAGTTATGTTCCTGACTAAGAAGAATATCAATGTGTAGGACATGGTGCATATAATTGTTGGATTAGAAATAGAGAGGTAAAACAAGAGGGTTGGAGTTATGTTCCTGACTAAGAAGGATATAAATATGAGGAAAGTCACATATGGAATGAATAGTGTAGAGATGATTACGATGGAAGTGGAGGACAAGGATAGGAAGAGCAGGAAGTTTGTAGTAAATTATGTGCCTCCTAAAACGGCTTCGTGGGAAGAGAGAGAACACAAAAATATATTAGAATACACAAGGATATCACTAAGTAAAATAATGGAAGATGGAGGACGAATAATTATAATTGGTGACTTTAATTTCAAAGAAATCTGCTGGGAAGAGATGAGAGTGAATGGTGGAGATGACCTATGGGGAAATGTATTACTTGATATGATTATTGAACATACAATGACACAATGGATACAAGAGAATACTAGGTGTAGAGATGAGGAAGAACCATCGAGACTGGACCTAATAATTACATCAGAACCCGAAATAGTGGACAAGAATATAAAACACTAATAAGTAAAAGTGACCATATATTGATTGAACTGGAACTAAACGAGGAAAAATACACGAAAAAAACGAACATTATAGAAATGGATGATTGATGTATGAAAAACAATCTTTGACAAAATGAAAGAATTCTTTCAAAAAGCTGACTGGGAAAAATACACAAGGAGGAAACAACAGTAGAAGAGAAATGGAGTACTTTGACAAAGAATTATAAAGGAGTGGAAAAGTATGTGCCAAGACAAAAACAAGAAAAAGCATATGTAAAGTGCTGGTACAACAAAAAATGTAAGGAGTTAAAAGACAAAAGGGATAAAGCTTGGATAAAATGGAAAAAAGACAAAAAACCTGAAAAATGAAAAATATATACTAGGTATATAAATGAACTGTACAAGTTTGCAGAGAAGAAAAGACAAAATACGAAAAAGATGTCTTAGAAAAATGTAAAGATCAACCAAAATTATTTTACAGATTTGTAAACAACAACCTGAAAAGCAAACAATAATTAGAGAAGCCACGACAAGGAGTAGTTGAATACACAGAGGAAATAGAAATGGCAGAAATTATAAATAAGCATTTTAAATCTATGTTTATAAGGGAGAACATACAACCTGGAGATATCGAGTGGGAGGAGAGAGTTCCCCCTATGAGAGATAGAAGTATCAAGAAATGAAATAATGAATCACTTGAGTAATCTCGATGTCAGAAAATCGCATGAACTGGATGAAAGAAGAACGAAAACCTAACTAAAGAAATAGAAGAATAAAAAAGACAGTTAAAAGAAATGAAAGATGAGAATAAGGAATAAAAAAAAATAATGATAAAAATAATAAAGAGTCCATAGCAAAAGAAGTTCAGGGCTGGAAAAAAGTAAAAGAGAACAACAAAACTGTATTTAAAAATATAGTGACACAACAGATGAAAGAACAAACTAAAGACACAGTTATGAAAGTGATGAGAGAGAAGGAGAATATAGTAAGAGACTTAGTGGACAAAAAGAAATGTATGATTATATTAGGGATGGAAGAGAACCATAATCTAAATACGATTACAAAAGTAAAAGAGGAGAAGGAAAAGGTAAACAAGATATTACAAGTAGTTCAGGAGGATGAACAAGAAACAGGGAAAGAAATTGAAGAAATATATAGGATAGGGAAATACAATACAGATAAGACCAGACCAATTAAGATTAAATTCAGGTCACAGACAACAGCAGAGAATATCTTAGCAAAAACCGGAAAACTAGCAGAAAGTGATCAGTATATACAGGTATGGATAAAAAGAGAACTGAACAAAGAGGAAAGAGAAGATGAGAAAACAAAAAGTAGAAGCTAAGGAAAAAACGAGAAAAGAACAGATTCAGACAAAGATAAATTCTATTGGAGAGTAGCGGATATGAAAGTGAGGAAATGGTTCATAGCAGAGAAAAACGGAAGGAAACTGAAAACACGATGGAAGTAGCAGAAGGAAAAAGAACCGGACATAATGGGAATTGTAGAGACAAAATTGAAAGGCCCACTACAACCCAACAGTGTGGGACACGGTGGATATAATTATTGGATTAGAAACAGAGAGGTAAAACAAGGGGGTGGAGTTATGTTCCTGACTAAGAAGGATATCAATGTGAGGAATGTCACATATGGAAAGAATAGAGTAGAGATGATTATGATGGAAGTGGAGGACAGAGATGGGAAGAGCAGGAAGTTTGTAGTAAATTATGTTCCTCCTAAAACGGCTTCACGGGAAAAGTGAACACAAAAATATGTTAGAAGACACAAGGATAACACTAAATAAGACAATGGAAGATGGAGGAAGAATAGCTATAATGGGTGACTTTAATTGTAAAGAAATCTGCTGGGAAGAGATGATAGGGATGGGTGGAGACGACCTATGGGGAAATGTACTACTCAATGTGATTATAGAACATCCAATGACGCAATGGATACAAAAGAATACTAGGTGTAGAAATGAGGAAGAACCATCGAGACTAGACCTAATAATCACATCGGAACCCGAAATAGTGGACAAGATTGAACATAAGATACCAATAAGAAAAAGTGACCATATATTGGTTGAACTGGAACTAAATGAGAAAAAATACATGGAAAAAACGAACAATATACGAAGGGAAGTTTGATGTATGGATTTTTTTTCATAAAATAAGAGAATTCTTTTAAAAAGCAGACTGGGAAAGGATACACAAGGAGGAAACAACAGTAGAAGAGAAATGGAGTACTTTGACAAAGAATTATAAAGGAGTGGAAAAGTATATTCCAAGACAAAAACAAGAAAAAGGATATGCAAAGTGCTGGTACAACAAAAGATGTAGGGAATTAAAAGACAAAAGGGACAAAGCTTGGATAAAATGGAAAAAAGACAAAAACCTGAAAATGGAAAATATATACTAATTATAGAAATTAATGTGTACAAGTCTGCAGAGAAGAAAAGAGAAAATACGAAAAAGATGTCATAGAAAAATGTAAAGAGCAACCAAATCTATTTTATAGATTTGCAAACAACAAACTGAAAAACAAACAAGAATTAGAGAAACCACGACAAGGAGGAGCTGAATACACAGAGGAAATAGAAATGGCAGAAATTACGAACAAGCATTCTAAATCGGTGTTTACAAGGGAGAACATACAATTCAGAGATATCGAGTGGGAGGAGAAAGTCCCCACTATGAAAGAGATAGAAGTAACAAGGAAAGAAATAATGAATCACTTGAGTAATCTCGATGTCAGAAAATCGCATGGGCCAGATGAAATGGCAAACTGGATTTTGAAAGAATGTAGGAATGAACTAACAGACAAAGTACATAGCCTAATAAGCACTTTATTGAAAGAAGGAAAAGCTCCAGAAGATTGGAAAAGAGCAAATATAGTCCCAATATATAAAGGGGGAAACAAGGAAGACCCTACTAACTATAGACCGGTCTCTCTTACAAGTACGATAGCTAAAATCTGTGAAAGAATGATCAAAACTAGATGGGTAAAGCATTTGGAAAAAAAACGTGCTAAATCCAAGACAGATTGGATTTAGACAAAGACGATCATGCGTCACAGACTTAATGTGTTTCTATTCAAGACTAATAGATGTAATACAAGAAAGAGATGGATGGGCTGATTGTACATTTCTAGACCTGAAAAAAGCTTGTGATAAGGTGCCACATAAAAAATTGCTAAAGAAATTAGAAACTGCAGGAGGAATACAGGACAAACTACTGAAGTGGATGGAAGACTTCTTGCATGGAAGAAAAATGAGAGTGGTGATAAGAGATAAACACTCTAATTGGGATGAAGAGATTAGTGGAGTTCCACAAGGAACAGTTCTGACCCCAATAATGTTTGCTATATATATTAATGATATGGATAAAGGGATTGAAAGTTATACGAGTTTCTTTGCCGGACGATGCAAAGTTGTTGAAAAAAGTGAACACTAGAAGATTGTGAGTCACTGCAGAGTAATCTCAATGAAGTATGGGAATGAAGTAAGAAGTGATAGATGGAATTCAATATCAAGAAGTGTAGTATTATGGAATTTGGAAGAAACAAAAAAGAATAGTGGGATCATATAAATTGGGAGAGGAAGAAATTAAAAAAGTAGAAAATGAGAAGGACCTGGGAGTCATTATTATGAATATGTCCCCTGAGAAACATATAAATACAATTTTTGGAGAAACTTATAATCCAATAAAAACAATCAAAGTGGCATTTACATACCTGGAGGAAAAAATGGTGAAGAAATTACTAATCACTTGGATAGGACCAAGAATGAAGAATGCAGCGACGACGTGGTCACCAAGTGCAAAAAAAAAAAAAAAAGTATAACAAAACTTGAAAGAATACAAAGAGCAATTACGAAATTGGCACCAACACTCTCAGAACTATCATATGAGGAGAGACTAGCAAAATTTGAGCTACAGACATTGGAGCAAAGAAGAGAGAGAGGAGACTTGATAACTATTTATAGAATCATGAAAGGCATAAAAACTATTGATAGAGAGGATCTAATAAAATGGGATAGTGGAGATACAAGAGGACACGGAAAGAAAATCAAGAAAGACAGTTATAGAAGGGACCTGAAAAAGAACAGCTTTCCGCACAGAGTAATAGACGTTTGGAACAAGTTAGATGAAAGTGTGGTGTGTGCAAATACGATACATGAACTTAAAAACAGTCTAGATAAAACGAGATATGAAGACGGGACATTAGGAGCATAGCTCCCCTTTCCGTAAAATACAACTAGGTAAACACACACACACACACACACACACACACACACACACACACACACACACACACACACACACACACACACACACACACACACACACACACACACACACACACACACACACACACACACACACACACACACACACACACACACACACACACACACACACACACACACACACACACACCACACAGCACACACACACACACACACACACACACACACACACACACACACACACACACACACACACACACACACACACACACACACACACACACACACACACACACACACACACACACACACACACACACACACACACACACACTTTCAACGAACGGACGGCTTGACGAACGCTCTGAAGAAAAGTGAAGATTGTGGATACCAACGCAAAGAGAAGTGCCTTTTTGTATTTGCAGGGGGGGGGAATTGCTCGTGAGGTAGAGGGAAAGTAAGGAAAGAGGAGAGGGGGAGGGATTACTGGTGAAATGGAAGGTAATGAGGAGGTGGAGGAAATGGCCCTGACGGGCCGCCGGGTAGACAAAAGACCCCAAGACGAGTTGGATGATGACATGTCTAATAGGAATGTGAAGATTAGAGGTATAGATAGGAGCAATATAGCAGAAAGTGATGAGAATATTTTCAAGGGATTTAAAGAGAGTGGGGGGGACTCAAACCCCCCCCGACTGACAAGACTAGAGATGAAGGTTGATAAGGTGATCGAAGACTTGGAGAGTAGGTTAGGTCATATGAACACCATTTTAAAAAGGGTTGAAAGATTGGAAGAACTGGAAAAGGCGAATAAAAACTTAACTGATGAAATAGAAGAACTAAAAAGACAGTTAAGAGAGGTAAAGGGGGAGAATGAGGAATTGAAGAAGAATAGTAAAGAAAACAGAGAAACAATAGCTAAAGAAAGTAAAAATTGGAAGCAAACCCAAGAAGGAAATAAGATTTCATTCACTGACATAGTCAAACAGCAATTGAAAGAACATACTGAAGACTCAGTTATTAAAGTGATGAGACAAAAGGAGAATATAGTAAGGGATTTAGCAGACAAGAAGAAATGTATAATTATATTAGGAATGGAAGAGAAACACAACACAGATAGAACCACAAGAATCAAAGAGGAAAATGAAAAAGTAAGCCAATTACTAGAATCAGTTCAGGAAGATGAACCAGGAATTATGAAACAAATCGAAGAGAAATTTAGACTCGGAAAGTATAGCACAGACAAGACCAGACCAATTAAGATTAAATTCAAGTCACAAACAACGGCAGAGAATATCTTATCCAAAACAGGGAAACTAGCAACAAGTGAACAACACAAAAAGATATGGATAAAAAGAGAAATGAATAAAGAGGAAAGAGAGGAAGAAAAGCAGAAAAGACTGGAAGCTAAGACAAAAAACGAGAACAGAACGGAGTCAGAGAAAGAGAGATTCTATTGGAGAGTAGTGAACATGAAACTAAGGAAGTTCGACATACAAAAGAAAAACATAAGGGAAACAGAGAACACAATGGAAGTGGCAGAAAACTAAGAGTGTCTTACACAAATATAGATGGATTAATAACAGGATTGAATGAGCTGAATGATTATTTGAAAGAAAAAGAACCGGACATAATGGGAATTGTAGAAACAAAATTAAAAGGCCCACTACCACCCAACAGTGTAGGACATGATGCATACAATTATTGGATTAGAAACAGAGAGAAAAAGCAAGGGGGTGGAGTTATGTTCCTGACTAAGAAGGATATAAACGTGAAAGGTGTCATATATGGAAAGAATACAGTAGAGATGATTATGATAGAAGTGGAAGACAGAGATAAGAAGAGCAGAAAATTTGTGATCAATTATGTGCCTCCGAAAACAGCCTCATGGGAGGAGAGTGAATATAAAAGTATGTTAGAGGACACAAAGATAGCATTAACTAAAATAATGGAAGACGGAGGAAGAATAGTTATGATGGGCGACTTTAATTGCAAAGAAATCTGCTGGGAAGAAATGACAGCAAAGAGTGGTGATGACTCATGGGGAAATGCTCTACTTGAGATGATTACTGACCATTCAATGACACAATGGATACAAGAGAACACTAGGTATAGAAATGAAGAAGAACCATCGAGGCTAGACTTAATAATTACATCTGAACCTAGAATAGTGGACAAGATTGAATATAAAACACCAATAGGTAAAAGTGACCACATATTGATTGAACTGGAACTTAATGAAGAAAAATATATGAAAAGAAATGAACAATATAGAAAAGGAAGAATGATGTATGAAAAAACAAACTTTGATAAAATAAGAGAATTCTTCCAACAAGAAAACTGGGAAGAAATATACAAAGAAGAAACATCAGTGGAAGAGAAATGGAATATTTTGACAAAAATTTACAAAAAAGGAGTGGAAAAGTATGTCCCAAGACAAAAACAAGAAAAAGAATATGTAAAATGCTGGTACAACAAAAGTTGTAGGGAGTTAAAAGACAAAAGAGACAAAGCCTGGACCAGATGGAAAAAAGACAGAAGACCTGAAAAATGGAAAATATATACTGGTTATAGAAATGAATATGTACAAAAGTGCAGAGAGAAAAAAAGAAAATATGAAAAAGATGTTATAGAAAAGTGTAAAGATCAACCAAAACTATTCTACAGATTTGTAAACAATAAACTGAAAAACAAACAAGACTTGGAGAAATTGAGACAAGGAGGAGTTGAATACACTGAGGAAATGGAAATGGCAGAAATTATGAACAAACATTTTAAATCAGTGTTTACAAGGGAAAATATACAACCTGAAGAGATTGAGTGGAAAGAAAAAGGTCCCCCCTATGGAAGAAATAGAAGTAACAAAGAATGAAATATTGACACACTTGGGTAATTTTGATGTCAGAAAATCGCATGGGCCAGATGAAATAGCAAACTGGATTCTGAAAGAATGCAGGAATGAACTGGCAGACAAAATACATAGCATAATAAGCAGTTCCTTAAAAGAAGGAAAAGTTCCAGAAGATTGGAAAAAAGCAAATATAGTACCTATATATAAAGGAGGAAATAAAGAAGAACCTACCAATTATAGACCAGTCTCTCTAACAAGTACAATAGCAAAAATTTGTGAAAGAATTATCAAAAGTAGATGGGTAAAATACTTGGAAAAAAACAACGTAC
>NC_134789.1:21936743-21956743 GCF_046742065.1 Oratosquilla oratoria
GGGGGGGGGGGGTGCTGTGATGTTGGTGGTGGGGTGTGGTGGGGTGGGGGGGGTGGTGGGGTGGTGGTGGGGGTTGTGGTGGGTGGTGGTTGGATGTGGGGGGGTGTTGTGTGGTGTTGGGGTTGTGGTTGGGGGTGGGATGGGGGGGGGGGGGGGGGGTGGTGGTGGGTGGTTGTGGGGTGGGGTGGTGGGGGGTGGGGGGGGGTGGGGTGGGTGGGGGTGGGGGTGGGGGGGGGGTGGTGGGAGGGTGGGGTGGGGTGTGGGGTGGTGGGGGTTGGTTGGGGGGGTGGGGTAGTGGGTGGTGGTGGTGGTGGGGTGGGTGTGTGGGTGGTGGGGGTGGGTGGTGGGGTGTGGTTTGTGGTGGTGGTGGTTGGTGGTGGGGGTGGTGGGGTGGTGGGTGGTGGGGTGGGGTGGGGGGGTGGTGGTGTTGGTGGGGGGGGGGGGTGGTGGTGGGGTGGTGGGGTGGGGGGTGGTGGGGGGGGGTGGTGGGGGTGTTGGGGGTGGTGGTGGTGGGGTGGGGGGTTGTGGTGTGGTGGTGGTGGTTGGGTGTGGTGGTGGAGTGTTGTGGGTTGAGGTGGGTGGTGTGTGGTGGTGGGGGTGTTGTGTGGGTGTGTGGGGTGGGGGGTGGGGTGGGGGGTGGTTGGTGGTGTTGTGGTGGGGGGGGGGGGGTGGGGGGTGTGGTGTTGTGGTGTGGGTGGTGTTGGTGTTGGGGGGTGGGTGGGGTGGGGTGTGTGGGTGGGGGTGGTGTTGGGGGGGTGGTGGGTTGGTGGCGTTTGGGGAGGTGGGGTGGTGGGGGGTGGTGGGGGGGTGGGAGTATTGTGGGGTGGTTGGTTGTGGTGTGAGGTGGGGTGGTAGAATTGGTGGTTGTTCTGATGGGAAGGTGGTGGTGGTGGTGGGTGGTGGGGTATGGTTGGGTGGGGTTTGGAGTGTGTTTGGGGTGGATGGGGGTGTGTGGGGTGTTTATAGGATTATTATTATTGTGTGGAGGTTGTTTGTGGTGGGGGGGGTTCATTGGTTTTTGGTGTTGGTGGTTTTTGTTTTTGGGAGGAGTATATGTGGTGTATAGGGGGTGATTTATGGTGTGTTGGTGGGGGTGGGTTGGGAGTGGGTGTGAGGGGGGTGGGGGGGGGAGTATGATTGGTGTTGGTGGTGTGGTTTGTGGCTTGTTGGCAGGGATTTTTGGTATGCTTTTATTTGGGGTGGTGAGGAGGGGGGTGGTGTGGTGGTGGTTGTGGTGGTGTAGTGTGGCTGGTGGTCAGTTTGGTATGGGGGGTGGTGGTCTCGGTGGTGGTTGGGGTGGGGGTGGGGGTGGGGGGGTGGTGGGGTGAGGGGGTGGTCGTAGGGTGGGGGGGGTGTTTTATGGTTGGATTTTATCTTATTATTATTCTGGTATAGAGGTTGGGGTTATGGTTTGTATATTGTTGGGGGGTTATTTTGTTGGTGGTGCGGGGTGCTGGTTATGGTGTTATTGTGTTGGTAATATGGTGGGTGGTGGGGGTGGTCTGTTGGCTAGAGGTGTTATGTACTCTTTTGAGTGGTATTAATAGTGAGGCGTCTGTTTGGGGGCTTAGCACTGGGTGTAGGGTTGGTAGGACTTGGTTATTTTTGGTGGAGTTGGTAGTGGACTAGTGGGGGTTTAGTGTATGATCCTGCAGTCAGTGCAATTGCATAGTTTCTGCAAGTTTCAGCATAACTGTCTGAGGCTAGCATTCTGAATTAGACATGCATTGTGTTTGATTTTTATAATTAGCTGCACTGAATTATCCATTCATTATATTATCAATTATTATTATTATTATTTATTATTATTTATTATTATTATTATTATTATTATTATTATTAATTTATAGTTATTTATTATCATTATTATTATTATTATTATTATTATTATTATTATTATTATTATTATATATTATTATTATTATTATTATTATTATTTTATTATATTATTCTTATTATTATTATTATTATTATTATTATTATTTATTATTATTATTATTATTATTATTATTATTATTATTATATTATTATTATTATTATAATTATTATTATTTTATTATTATTATTATTATTTATTATTATTATTATTGTTATTATTATTATTATTATTGTTATTAATTAATTATTATTATTATTATCACTATTATTATTATTATTATTATTATTATTATTATTATTATTATTATTATTATTATTATTATTATTATTATTATTATTATTATTATTATCCTCCTCCTCCTCCTCCCCCTCCTCCTCCTCCTCATCATCATCATCATCGTCATCATCATCATCATCATCATCATCATCATCATCATTATTATTATCATTATTATTATTATTATTATTATTATTGTTATTATTATTATTATTATTATTATTATCATTATTATTATTATTATTATTGTTGTTTTTGTTGTTGTTGTTGTTGTTATTATTATTATTATTTTTATCCATAATACTCAAGGGAGAGAGATTGCATGAAGTTGATCGTTTCAGATACTTGGGTGCGAATGTAGCAGGAAAGGGAGGAGTAGGGGTGTAGGTAGAATGTAGATTGAGAGAAACAAGTAAATGCTATGTTGGTTTAAAAAGTGTAATGAGAAACAGGTATTTGGGAATGGATGCTAAGAGGAGATTGGATTGTGTGTAGGAGTAATTGTGCCAAAAGCAGTGCATGTGGCAGAAACATGGAACATAAGAGAAGAAGAGAGGAGGAGTTTGAATGTGTTTGAGGTCGGGTGCCTGAGATGTATGATAGGGGTTACTAGGCTAGATAGTGTAAGAAATGAGGAGGTGAGGAGGAGAACAGGGATGGAAAGGGTGTTGGGAGATTGGGTTTATGAAAGAGTATTGGGATGGTTTGGACACATGGAAAGAATGAGTGAAGAAAGATTAGTAAAAGAGTTGTGGAAAGCAGATGTGGAGGGAGTGAACATAAGGGGTCGACCTAGGATGAGATGGATGATGGGGTAAGAGGGGCATTGGGAAAGAGGGGAATGTCTGTTGAGGAAGGACGGGAGAGGACAGAAGATAGGGGTGAATGGAGAATGGTTTTGTATGGATAATACTGTTATGCATGAAAGGGAGTGGGTGGGGGATGGGGGTGAGGGAGTATATATAAGAAATAAATTGACGCAGGCTGAAGTGATTTCTTCCCGTCTTCTCCTTTTCTACACGAGGGGACGGAGATGGGGAGGTCGCTGATTTAATGAAGCGGCCTTGCTGTGGATGTGCTGTATCTTGTGACACTGATTCTGACCCAGGGCAGTGGATAAGATGCAGGGATGACCCGTCATCCAGATAAGAGGGTGGGAAGAGATGGAGGGGATTGGAGTATGTTGGGGATGCAATGGGTGGGAGTGGTTTCTATGCCTTTGTTTTTTGGCTACCTCCCGTGTAAGGGGAAAAAGCCTTTGGTATATGTATGTATATGTATATGTGGTGGGGGAAAGAATATTACCACCAAGTCTCCCCACTTGAGTTGTAAGAGGCGACAAAAACGGGACGGGGATTAGGACTAGGCATCCTTCTCCCTGTAGCCCCACTGGGGACACTCCTAAAAAGTAAAGGCATAAGAGGGTCTAGCAGTTTTCCAAACAGTACCCTAATGTTTGGGTGTTTTAATGTGCGTGGATGTCGTACAGATGAGAGTAAAAGGGAAGAGATAGGCAGTATATTTGTGAGAAGAAAGATGGACGTGTTGGCATTGAGTGAAACTAAGTTGAGAGGGAGGGGCGAGTGTGAGTTTGGGAGTGTAGTTTGGAGGTCCTCAGGAGTGAAGAGAGGACGAAGGAGAGAAGGGGTGGCTATACTAGTAAGTGAAGAGATAGGTAAACGTGTAGTGGAGTGGAAGGAGGTTTCTTCAAGGTTAATGTGGGTGAAAGTTAAACTGGGAAGGGAGATGTGGTTTTTGTAAGTGCATATGAGCCTGGTAATGAGAAGAGTGTAGAAGAAAGGGAGGTTTTTGGGTAGATTTAAATAAGTACATATAGGGATTAGGGAGAAATGTCAATGTATTGGGAGACCTTAATGCTAGGATAGGAAATGAACCAATAGACGTAGTGGTTGGGAAGTATGGAGTGCCAGGAAAGAATCGTAGTGGAGAGTTGATGGTGGAGATGTGTCTAAGAAGAGAGTTGATGATAGCAAATACAGTGTTTAGGAAGAAAGTCAAGCATAAATACACATGGGAGAGGGTGGTGGATGGAAGGGTGGTAGATAGAGCGTTAATGGACTATATAGTGGTAAATAGGAGTATAATAGGAAGAGTTAAGGATGTACATGTTATAAGGGGAGAGAGTGAGGGAATATCAGATAATTTTTTGGTGGAAGGTAAGTTGAGAGTGGAGAATAGATGGAGAAAGAGGAAAAGGACAAAAGGTAGGGAGGTGCTTAGAGTGAACTGCTTAAAAGAAAAAGAAAAAAGAAAGGAGTATAGAAGAAGCTGGGATTGGAGTGGGAGGGAGTGAAGGATAGAGTAGAACTAGGAGTGGAGGAGGAATGGGGATGGTTCACGGAGGGAGTCACAAGGTGTGCAAAGATGGTGTGTGGAACAAGGAGGACGTGAGGAAATAGAAGGAAGGGTAGTGAGTGGTGGGATGAGGAAGCAAAGAAGGTTGTAGAAGAGAAGAAGAAAGCTTTCACAGATTGGCTATAAAATAGGACGAGGGAATCATATGAGAGGTACAAAGAAAAGAGAAGAGAAGTAAGGCATAAGATAAAGGAGGCAAAGAGGAGAGTAGTTCACTCTAAGCACCTCTTTCTCCATCTATCCTCTTCTTTCAACTTACTTTCCACCAAAAAATGATCTGATATTCCCCCACTCTCTCCCCTTAGAACATGTACATCCATAACTCTTCCTACTATACTCCTGGTTACCACTATATAGTCCATTAATGCTCTGTCTACTACCCTTCTACCCA
This sequence comes from Oratosquilla oratoria, assembly GCF_046742065.1. Lineage (NCBI taxonomy): Eukaryota > Metazoa > Arthropoda > Malacostraca > Stomatopoda > Squillidae > Oratosquilla > Oratosquilla oratoria. The sequence goes on from NC_134789.1 coordinate 21,941,666, forward strand.
CCACCCGCTCCTATGTGTACTTATGCTTGACTTTTTTTCCTAAAACTGTATTTGCTATCATCAACTCTCTTTTTAGACACATCTCCACCATCAACTCTCCACTAAGATTTTTTCCTGGAACTCCACACTTCTCAACCATTCCATCTATTGGTTCATTTCCTACCCTAGCATTAAGGTCTCTCAATACCAATACATTGACATTTCTTCCTTAGCCCTCTATACATCTAAAAAGCCTCCCTTTCCTCTACACTCTTCTCATTACCAGGCCCATATGCACTTACAAAACCCCACATCTCCCTTCCCAGCTTGACCTTCATCCACATTAACCTTGAAGAAACCTTCTTCCACTCCATTACATGCTTACCTATCTCTTCACTTACTAGTATAGCCACCCCTTTTCTCCTTCGTCCTCTCTTCACTCCTGAGAACCTCCAAACTACACTCCCAAACTCACACTCGTCCTTCCCTTTTAAACTAGTTTTACTCAATGCCAACACATCCATCTTTCTTCACAAAAACATACTGCCTATCTCTTTCCTTTTACTCTCATCTGCACCACATCCACGCACATTAAAACACCCAAACCTTAGAGTACAGGTTGGAAAACTGCTAGACCCTCTTATGCTTTTATTTTTTTTTAGGAATGTCTCCTTTGTGGCTACAGGTTGCAGGATTCCTAGTTCCATCCCCGTCCCGTTTTTGTCGCCTCTTACGACTCAAATGGCAAGGCTTGGTGACATAATTTTTTTCCCCAACACAGGGTTAGTGAAAAAAGAAAATGAATATTCAGAGAAATGATACAGGACACTAACAAGGGGTAGGGGGACAGCAGAACGGAGGGACAGTCGCAGTATAATAAAAGTGTAATAATTTCTCTATGAACAGAGATTTCCTCTATCACAGACAAAATGATGTGTGGATCTAGTCCGTAGGAGTGCACCATATAAACTCTAAAGTATCAGCTGCATGCTACTTTGCCACAATAACATGCAGCAAATACCCCAGAACGGGACCTTGTGATGCCTACTTCACACTTTTAATCCAATTAAACACCACCTCACTGAATGTGAAGCCAACTCACCGGACACTTTGAAAGATAATTGGGCTTACCCTTTGAAGGCAACTCACTCGATATGAGTTGCTTTCAAAGGGCGTGGAGATATTTTAAATAGAATCTTTTATATATATATATATGTATATATATATATATATATATATATATATATATACATATATATATATCAAGGACTACTATTACACAGGACCTGCGCACCCAGATCCCTGGGTCCGCTAGCGGAGGCCATTGCTTTCTTTGTAACCTACCATTTCATATTGGACAAATATATCAAAACTAGAAACCTAATATTGTATATAGGACAAACATATCAACTATTGACTTATTCAATGTAGTGTCAGTTAATATGAACTTTTATAGTAAAATAAGAAACTATTTTTAAGGCACTGTTATGCTTTGAAATGCCAATTTTAGCCGGACTTAACATGTATTATTGTATGAGGTTAGTAGACACCAGGGTTGGCGATTTTTTTATCTTTCTAAAAAATATAAAAAATATATATTTTTTAATTTAAATCAGATGTATTTGATTTAAATAGATTTTAAATATTGTTGGATTGCTATCTGATATGCGATATGATTGCTAAAGGACATTTTTAGCATATCAATATAAGGAGCAGTGTTATAGACTTGCCACAAGTATACAAGGAACGGTATAAACCGTATGTGAGGACAGTATGCTCAGGGTCACTCGATTCCTCCAAGAGTTTTCTCATCTTGGTGACATTTGCTGCATTGTCTGTCACAACACTTCCAATGTGACAATTAAAATCTTATTCAGCCTTCTTGATCGAATTTTGTACAAGTTGTAGAAGATATTCAGCAGTGTGAGGTTTCCCTGATGTGTCTATTGTGTCAACTAAATAAATCTGACAAGTGGATGTTGTTAGAGTGACACATATTATGGGCTCATTATAGATGCTAGACCACTCATCAATGGAAAGACATACAGTTTTATTATTCAGGTCATCTGCACACTTTTTATATTCCTTTTCATACACAAAATACAAGTACTTATCAGCAATATCTTTTCTGGATGGAGGAATATAACCTGGCCTCAGGTTCTGAACCATCTTGAGAAACTGAGTATGCTGAACAAGACGAAATGGTGAATTTGTAGCAAATATAATTCTTGCAACTTCTTTGTCGAGATTTTCCTTTTGAGAGGCTGAAGTTTTTATGATAAATCTGTCCAGAGATGTTGATGACTTTCTTTTAGATGAAAATGATTTAGCAGAAGTGGCGCCTGTGGAGGAGTCTGATAGTGACCTTTTTAATGGTGGAGTCAGGTTCGCAGATAATTCAAGTGGAGCCGATGATGAAGGGATTGAAGCTGTTGATACAGATCCTGAGATGGAAACAGAAAATTTTAGCATATTGCATAATTTATAAATGAATAAATAAATGAATGAATACAGTGTGATTTAGGCTACTTTTGAGTACAGTAGTTATTTTTTTAGATAATGATCATATTCACACAAGCCACTAAATTATTTGGAAATAACAGGATATGAAATAGGTGGGCTTGGAATTCAGCCCACACAGGATTCAGTCCACTTTGAAATTCACTAAAAATAATGGATTAGTTGGGTTAGGTTAGGCTAAATCCCTTTGGGCTGAATCCCATGTGGGCTGAATTCCAATGGAACCTATGAAATATATTACACAATGTTGAATGAAATGAATAACAATCATCGAGGCCCCAAAGTTGAGTGGATACAGTATATTATAGTGATATAGTCATTACCCAAATTTAGAAGTAATGAAGCTGAAGTATCATCTCTTTAGGCCTTCCCATTTTTATCACACAAGCTCTCCATTGTTCACCAAATTTATATAGTTGCGTATGAAAAGGGAGAAATGCACACAATATAAATAAAATTATTTACCTGGGTCATCAATTTCTTCTGTATGCTGTGGCTGACCTTGGCATTTATCCCTGTGAGATTTTAATCTTGACACAATGCCCTGTAGTTCCTGGCTGCAGTCTTTGCATTTAGCTCGGTACCCTTTGCCAGAAGTTGTTGGTAGTTTTTCAAAATAATTCCAGACAGGATAATTTTTTCTGCCTGAAGGAACCACTCTGCCAGGTCCAGAAGACATCCTTCCTGGTTGATTCCAAAGCAGCAACTGACTCAGTGAGAAGCTGCTTACCTTGAACAAGTTTCAACAAGAATCTTGTTGAAACTTGTTGTGGGCTGCACAGTGATATATATACTACATGTAGGCTTATACCGTTCCTTGTATACTTGTGGCAAGTCTATATAACACTGCTTCTTATATTGATATGCTAAAAATGTCCTTTAGCAACCAGATCGCATATCAGATAGCAATTCCACAATATTTAAAACCTATGAAAAATCTATTTAAATCAAATAAATCTGATTTAAATAAAAATATATATTTTTCTATATTTTTCAAAAAAAAAAAAAAAAAATCGCCAACCCTGGTGTCCACTAACCTCATACAATAATACATGTTAAGTCCGGCTAAAATTGACATTTCAAAGCATAACAGTGCCTTAAAAATAGTTTCTTATTTCACCATAAAAGTTTATATTAACTTATACTGCATTGAATAAGTCAATATTTGATATATTTGTCCTATATATAATGTTAGGTTTCTAGTTTTGATATATTTGTCCAAAATGAAATGTTAGGTTACAAAGAAAGCAATGGCCTCCGCTAGCGGACCCAGGGATCTGGGTGAGCACGTCCTGTGTAATAGTAGTCCTTGATATATATATATATATATATATATATATATATATATATATATATATATATATATATGTATTTTTTTTCTTTTTCTGTCGAGGCTTTTTTTCCGGTGGGGCTTTTTTCCACCAGGGATTTTCTCATGTGGGACTTTTTTTTCCCAGGTTTTCTTTCAGCCGGAGTTTTTCTTTTCCGAAATTCCCACTACCCACCACCACTATCATTGATTTAATTACATTATGTGTTGTTGATTAAAATTTTGTGTTTGACGTGAAATATTTTCAGCAAAAATTTGGTATGGCTATAGGCAACGCACTTTCTCCAGTTCACAGCAATCTTTACATAGATTTTTTTTAAACTAAGTTATTACCTAAAATTCTCCCCCATAATGTTATATGGTATAGATACATTGATGATATCATATGTATTTGGTCTGCCAAAGATGATCCTACTTTGTTCTTATCTTGGTCCCTTCTATCAAATTCACCATGGGGATAGAAGAAAGTAATCTTTACCTTTCCTTGATGTAATGGTTTTTATTCGTCTCATCATTACAGGACAAAAACGTCATTGTTATCATCAATGTTCCTTAGAAGGTATAGAATTTGTAGTCCGGAATTTTTGGATGATGAATTCTTAAGAAAACATGACATAGCTTCAAAATTAAAATATCCTAAGCACCTCGTATATGATTCTTGTAAAATGGCAAAAAAATCTTTCTATGAGGAAAATGACAGTAAAACCTTTAATATAAAAACCAACTTGTTCTTCCTTTTCATGAGAATTTCATCAAACTATCTCATATTCTTAAGACTCAACACTCAAGTAGTATTTAAGAACTCCAATACAGTTAGAAACCTTTTAATTAAAAACTCTCCTGATAAGGAAAAAGACTGTATCTATTCAGTTCCATGTAAAAATTGTGACAAATACTATATAGGTCAGACTGAAAAAGAATTAAAAGTAAGGTTAAAACAACATCAGGGGTAGTCAAATGTCTACCGCATTATTTGTTCATTTAAAGGATTTTAATAATTGCATTAGTTGGAAGGGTGCCAAAAAAGTTGTTAGAAATAAGTCTTACTTCACTATAGATATAATAGAATCCAGTATGATTAAAGATATATTTGTCAACAAATTAAATTTAAGTCAAGGAATGTACAAACTTCATGATTTTATTGTTTATAAAATGGTGACCTAAACGTCCGCTGCCGCGAACGGTATGGTTTAACCACGAGAGACTCCCTCACAACCTTTTCCTGTTCCCATCAAATTTCCTCCCAGTTTGTATATATATACTCATGTTTGTATCACCATTGTATGTACCCTGAGATGTCTAAATAGAAGAAAGCGCTCGGTCATCAATTTATTATTATTCTTGGTGGTTTTTCTGCACACACACACACACACACACACACACACACACACACACACACACACACACACACACACACACACACACACACACACACACACACACACACACACACACACACACACACACACACACACACGACTCGGTGGCGCGGTTGGTAGAGTCCCAGACTGTCAGTATGGCGGTACCTGGTTCGAATCCTGCCAAGGGCTGAAATTATTTCGGTATCGCTGCGCTTCGAGTCGTTACTCCAACTCTCGTGGGAGGGGAGTTGGGTGTGTGTGTGTGTGTATAAGGTCATAGCATTACCCATAGACCGGTCATACAGAAATACAAGAGGACACGGAAAGAAAATAAAAAAAGACAGCTATAGAAGAGATTTGAAAAAGAACAGCTTTCCTCACAGAGTAATAGACAGTTGGAACAAGTTAGATGAGAAAGTGGTGTGTGCAAAAACAAAACATGAATTTAAAAATAGTGTAGATAAAATGAGATATGAAGACGGGACCCCACGAGCATAGCTCCCCTTCCCGTAAAATACAACTAGGTAAATACAACTAGGTAAATACACACACACACACACACACACACACACACACACACACACACACACACACACACACACACACACACACACACACACACACACACACACACACACACACACACACACACCAAACACACACACACACACACACACACACACACACACACACACACACACACACACACACACACACACACACACACACACACACACACACACACACGACTCGGTGGCGCGGTTGGTAGAGTCCCAGACTGTCAGTATGGCGGTACCTGGTTCGAATCCTGCCAAGGGCTGAAATTATTTCGGTATCGCTGCGCTTCGAGTCGTTACTCCAACTCTCGTGGGAGGGGAGTTGGGTGTGCGTGTGTGCGTATAAGGTCATAGCATTACCCATAGACCGGTCATACGAGCTCTGAGCTCTCTTCCGGGAGGGAAATAGCTGTCAATCACGAGTCCAACGCGTGATCCAAAGACCAAGGTGAATCACACACACACACACACACACACACACACACACACACACACACACACACACACACACACACACACACACACACACACACACACACACACACACACACACACACACACACACACACACCGGTCGAAGTGACAGCGAAGTTTGGAACTCCAGGAAAACTTCATATTTCGTCTATCTCAACGACGAGGGAGTACCTTTGTTGTATTAGTAGGGAATGAGAAAGCTCGTGGTGTAGTGGGAAGGTGAAGAAAAAGGAGAAAGGAAGGGATTACTGAGGAAGATAGAAGGAAATGAGGAAGGAGACGAACAGGCTCCCCCGGACGTCAGAAAAAATGTCAACAAGAGGGCTACAGACGACTCAGGTGAAGTCGAAAATATCAGTAAAGGCGCTAAAATTCCAAATATAGATAAGACCAACACAATAGAAAGTGGAGATAATAATTTTCATAAATTTAATGAGGGAGGGGATGCCAACCTCCACCGATTAGCAAGTCTAGAGGAAAAACTAGAGAAAATTATCGAACACTGGTAGGTTAGGTTCAGCCAACTTACACAGATTACGCAAAGAGTTGATAAATTGGAAGAACTAAAGAAGGAGAACCAAAACCTAAATAAAGAAATAGAAGAATTAAAAAGACAGTTAAAAGAAGTAAAAGATGAGAATAAGGAATTAAAGAATAATAATAAAGACAATAAAGAGTCCTTAGTAAAAGATATACAGGGTTGGAGAAAAGTCCAAGAGAACAACAGAATTGTATTTAGAGATATAGTGACACAACAGTTGAAAGAACAAACTAAAGACACATTTATTAAGGTGATGAGAGAGAAGGAGAATATAGTAAGAGACTTAGCGGACAAAAGTAATGTATAATTATATTAGGGATGTAAGAGAAGCATAATCAAAATAGGACTACAAGAGTAAAAGAGGAGAAGGAAAAGGTAAACAAGATATTAGAAGTAGTTCAAAAGGATGAACAAGAAACAGGGAAAGAAATTGAAGAAATATATAGAATAGGGAAATACAATACTGATAAGACCAGACCAATTAAGGTTAAATTCAGGTCATAAACGACTAGAAGATATATATACATATATATATATATATATATATATATATATATATATATATATATATACAAGTCTGTTATTAAACCAACTATATTTGTGTAAGGCACTTTTAATTTTCTGTTACTTCCATCGTGTTTTCGGTTTCCTCCCGTTTTTCTCTGTTATGACCCATTTCCTTACTTTCATATCCACTACTCTCCAATAGAATTTCTCTTTGTCTGACTCTGTTCTTTTCTCGTTTTTTTCCTTAGCTTCTAGTCTTTTTGTTTTCTCATCCTCTCTTTCCTCTTTATTCATTTCTCTTTTTATCCATACCTGTTTATACTGATCACTTTCTGCTAGTTTCCCTGTTTTTGCTAAGATATTCTCTGCTGTCGTTTGTGATCTGAATTTAACCTTAATTGGTCTGGTCTTATCTGTATTGTATTTCCCTATTCTATATATTTCTTCAATTTCTTTCCCTGTTTCTTGTTCATCCTTTTGAACTACTTCTAATATCTTGTTTACCTTTTCTTTCTCCTCTTTTACTCCTGTAGTCCTATTTGGATTATGCTTTTCTTCCATCCCTAATATAATTATACATTACTTTTTGTCCGCTAAGTCTCTTACTATATTCTCGTTCTCCCTCATCACTTTAATAACTGTGTCCATAGTTTGTTCTTTGTTCTTTCAACTGTTGTGTCACTATATCTTTAAATACAATTTTGTTGTTCTCTTGGATTTTTCTCCAACCCTGTACTTCTTTTGCTATGGACTCTTTATTGTCTTTATTATTCTTTAATTTCTTATTCTCATCTTTTACTTCTTTTAACTGTCTTTTTAATTCTTCTATTTCTTCTATTTCTTTATTTAGGTTTTGTTTCTCCTTCTTTAGTTCTTCCAGTTTATCAACTCTTTGAGTAATCCGTGTAAGTTGGCTGAACCTAACCTACCATTGTTCGATAATTTTCTCTAGTTTTTTCTCTAGACTCGCAAATCGGGGGAGGTTGGCATCCCCTCCCTCATTAAATACATGGAAATTATTATCTCCACTTTCTATTGTGTTGGTCTTATCTATATTTGGAATTTTAGTGCCTTTACTGATACTTTCGACTTCACCTGCGTCGTCTGCAGCCCTCTTGATGACATTTCTTTTGACGTCCGGGGGAGCCCGTTCGTCTCCTTCCTCATTTCCTTCTATTTTCCCCAGTAATCCCTCCTTTTCTCCTTTTTCTTCACCTTCCCACTACACCACGAACTTTCCCATTCCCTACTAATACAAAAACGGTACTCCCTCGTCATTGAGATAGACGAAATTTGAAGTTTTCCTGGAGTTCCAAACTTCGCTGTCACTTCGACCGGTGTGTGTGTGTGTGTGTGTGTGTGTGTGTATACCGGTATGTACATATATATGCATATATATAAATATATATATGTACATACATACTTATATATATATATATATATATGTATATATAAATATATATATAAATATATATATGTATATATATATATACATATACATATATGTATGTATATATGTATCTATCTATCTATCTATCTATCTATCTATCTATATATATATATATATACATATGTATACATATACATCTACATATACATCTGCATGTACATATACATATACATATACATATACATATACATATACATTATATATATATATATATATAAATATATACATATACATATACATATACATATACATATACATATACATATACATATATTTTCAAGAAATCCTTCATATCTGGAGATGTCCCAAGAGAATGGAAGCTATCTAACGTTACTCCCATATTCAAAAAAGGTGACAAAAAGAAACCAAATAACTATAGACCTATAAGTTTGACTTCAATCGTAGGAAAATAATGGAAACTATCATCAGAGATGCTATCGAACATCATTTAGAAAATAACCGTTTGATAAATGATAGCCAGCATGGTTTCAGACGGAAACATTCTTGCGTGACTAACTTACTCAAACTCTACAACACAGTTATCTCGAATTATGACAAAAGAAACAATATAGATTCAATATATCTAGACTTTGCAAAAGCTTTTGATACCATCCCCCACGAAAGACTACTAAATTAGCTTCACACGGAATAAGTGGTAGCCTATTAAGTTGGACTAGTAATTGGTTGAATGATCGAAAACAGAGAGTTGTTTTAAATGGAAAAGCATCTATATGAATTTTTTTTCAAATGGAGTTCCTCAGGGTTCCGTTCTTGGGCCACTTCTATTCATAGTATATATAAATGATATAGACCATGGACTAAAATCTACTGTTTCCAAATTTGCTGATGATACAAAACCGTGCGGAATGGCAAATGATCACTTAAACATATTAGATATTCAAGATGATTTAGATAAATTACAGCAATGGTCTGAAAAGTGGCTAATGAAATTTAACACAAGTAAATGCAAGGTAATGCACATAGGTAAAAATAACAGTAAGTACAATTACAAGTTATTTGGAAATTCGTTAACAAAAGTGAATAGTGAAAAAGATCTCGGCGTATTCATCAGTAACGATCTCAAATCATCCAAGCAGTGTATTACAGCCTCTGAGAAAGCAAATAAGATTTTAGGACTGATTGCGCGATCTTTTGACTTTAAAAGTCCATTACTAATTATAAATCGTTAGTTCGTCCATATTTGGAATATGCTGTTTCCATATGGTCACAGAATCTCATTAAAAACATTGACAAACTGGAAAAAGTACAACGGCGAGCCACAAAACTGATTCCAAATATCAAAAATAAATCATACGAAAATCGATTAAAACATTAATCTGTTTGCCTTTTTTTTAAGGCAAACAAAGGCGTAGACTCAGAGGTGACTTGATACAGGTCTTTCAAATTCTAAAGGAAATTGACAACATCAACAGTGACAAAATTCTCACACTGAATGAGAATCAAACAAGAAACAATGGTCTCAAACTGTCCGGAAATAGATTCAATTTGGAAGTGAGTAGAAACAACTTCGCCAACCGTGTAGTTAATGAATAGAATAAACTTCCTGCAGAGGCAGTGCAATGTAGTTCAGTTCGAAGTTTTGAAAATCATTTAGATAAACACCTAAGCAAGATGCTGTAATGATTATCATTTATCTTATATTATTTGTTTTTGTTTTGTTATCATTTGTCTGTTTGATTCTCATTTATTATTAGTTATATGTCAATTTATTATTATTTTCTATTTACCTGTTTGTTTATTATTTAACTATACCTATGCATTTATTTATGTATTTTATTTGTTATTTACATTATTATATTTTTTATCTATTCATTTATTATTATTATGATTTTTTTTCGCATCCGATCTAGATATGGAACAAAATTTCTAATGTCGGTATGCTTCGCCTTTACAATCCTTTGTAATACATGTACATATACATATACATATACATATACATATACATATACACATACATATTGTTACGAATCTCGCTCACACATCTGACTTGCAATAGATTTAAAGTAAAGGAAAATGAGTTCCCAAGACCCCATGTCTTTGGAATAACTCAAATAGAAATTACAAAGCTGTCAGACTCGTAACACATAGTAAGAGTGAATGGGTGACTGAGTTCCCAAGACCCCATGTCTTTGGGTAACTTAAAGAAATTTCAAGGCCGCCACTTGATTTTGTACTATCATAGAAATCAAGAAAAATGAAACGCACAGATAACATTAAACACTATTCATTAAAGTTAATAGGATTACATGAAGGATTACAATCACTGAACATTCAAATGAGTAAATAAGTTTCAAAACAGAAGATTCCCGCTCGAAAACTTTTAACGGGGGTGAAAGAAAATTAATTAGATAATTAATACTTTACCAACGAAAACACTGTCTAGGCTTCTCGCGCGTCACTACCATAGACATTACATAACACTACATGAAACACTAGCTGAATTAAAATGACTTAAGAATAATACAGGGGGAGTACAGAGGACTTACTTCAGCCGATAATCCGCCCCGAGGCAACACAACTTTACATCGCACTCACTTCTCCTAAACTGACTCTCTGACACGCCCAAGGCGCTCTGGTTCCTTCTACAAAAATCCTCTGATTGGCCCATAGGAATTGCGTCTATGGAGATTGAACCTGATTGGTCAAATTAACTAAAACTTTCTGCCCCGTTCTAGGCTGAGTGTTACGCAAAACGAAGAACAAGGCCTAGTTGTATGGGTCTGTTTCCCACGCGTCCTTCGTACTCGTCCTCTGTAATCGGACACCCACGTAATCGCAAGCGACGCCTTATCCAAAGTAATAATTCTATTTCAACCTTACATATATGGGAATATATGTGACAATATACATATACATATACATATACATATACATGTACATATACATATATATAAATATAAATATACATATACATATACATACACATATACATATACATATACATATACTTATACATATACATATACATATGCATATACACTATACTTGAATAGGTCCTCAGCGTCGTCTATCTTTTTTTCTATTTTGTCTTCGTCGTTTTGCAATTTGAATACAAACAGTTTCTGTCGATTGTGTTGTGTTGCGCTTTTTCAAACCTAGTTTTGATTTCTTAATATATTCTATATTCTCGGTGTTCATTTTCTTTTCCCTCCTAATCATGCAATATCAATATTTCCCTGCGTTTCATGTTGTTTCGTTTCTGCTGTTTCCCTTTTTTTTTTGTATAATGGGCGTTTGGGCATCTTTCGTCTCGGTTATATTTTATTACACTGCTATGTTCTTGTGATATTTTTCAGCACCTACGTTTCTTGTTTGTTTTCATTTATTTATTTTATTACGTGTATTTGTTACTTTGTGTATTGAGTATTCATGTTGTGTTATCTTTCATGCATCAACACTTTGCAGCTTCATCATACATACTTGACTTCAGCGCCGTCTCCATTGGATTTACATCATGTCTGTCGTCGTTTTTTTTTACCCCCAGCCCCCTAGCCCCCCAACCCCCTCTCCCCTCTCCTCCCGCCCCCTGTCGACAAACTCATTAATTCATTTGGCGTCGCATCGTCGGGGCTGACCTAGTGCGTGACCTTGCCTGACTACACAAGCAGCAGTTCTCTGGTTCAGACTAACAGCACATGAATGATGCCTTCATCCTCCCCCTCCCATCTCTTCCCATCTCCGCCTCTCTCCTCCCCCTCGAAGATCCTGTGAATTGTGTCCTTGAGCTATAGCTCTATTCTACATAAAGATGTGGAATGTTGAGGCTGAGTTGTCTTCTAGGATGAGTTTGTAGTGGTTATATTATGGGTTAAAGTGTTGGTGCGGCATTTGTAGTAGTAGTTTTTGGAGCATGGTTTGACCATCTCATTGCGTGGCAGCGAAAGGATCTCTAACTGCTTCGCTTTGCGGGTAAAATGAAAGAAACTGAAAGTAGATAAAAAAAAGAAAGACAAAAAAAAAAAACGATAACAATAAGTGAAACTAAGGGAAATGCAATAGAATTGAATAACATAATATAATATAATATAATATAATATAATATAATATAATATAATATAATATAATATAATATAATATAATATGATATAATATAATATAATATAATATAGAATTGAATAACATATTATAATATAATATAGTATAATATAATATAGTATAATATAATAAAATATAATATAATATAATATAATATAATATAATATAATATAATATAATATAATATAATATAATATAATATAATATAATATAATATAATATAATATAATATAATATAATATAATATAATATAATATAATGTAATATAATATACATACATACATACATACATACATACATATACCAAGGCTTTTTCCCCCTTTCAAGGGAGGTAGCCAAAAAGGGAAAGGCATAAAAACACTCCCACCCATTTCATCCCTAAATACACTCCACACCCCTCCCACCCTCCCTCTCATCTGAGCACCTCCTGGATGACGGGTCATCCCTGCACCTTGCCCACCGCCCTGGGTCAGAAGCAGTGTCGCAAGACACAGTACATCCACAGCAAGGCCGCTTCATTTAATCGGCGACCCCCCCTCTCCGTCCCCCCTTGCATATAAGGAGAGGACGGGGAGAAATCCCTTCGGGCTGCGTCAAAATTTGCTCACACACACTACCTCACCCCCATCCCCCCGCCCATTCCTCCTCATGCAATCACAACATCATCCATATACAACCATTCTCCACTCACCTCTGTCTTCCGTCCCCTCCCTTCCTTCCTCAACAGACATTCCCCTCTTCCCCAAAGCCCCCTTCACCCCATCCATCCACCTCATCCTAGGACGTCCCCTCATGTTCACTCCCTCCACATCTGCCTTCCATACCTCTTTTACTAGTCTTTCTTCACTCATTCTTTCCATGTGTCCAAACCATCCTAATATTCTTTCATCAACCCTATCTCCCAGCTCCTTTTTCACCCCTGTTCTCCTCCTCACCTCCTCATTTCTCACTCTATCTATCCTAGTAACCCCCACCATACTTCTCAGACACCTCATCTCAAACACATTCAAACTCCTTCTCTCTTCCTCTCTTATGTTCCACGTTTCTGCCCCATACAGTGCTGTTGGCACAATCACTCCTTCATACAGTCTCCTCTTCGCATCCATTCCTAAATGTCTATTCCTCATTACACTCTTTAATCCACCAAGGCATTTACTCGCTTCTCTCAATCTACATTCTACCTCCACCTTCACTCCACCTTTTCCTGCTACACTTGCACCCAAGTATCTAAAACTATCCACTTCCTCCAGTCGCTCTCCCTTAATGTTCACTTCCAGTCTACTGCCACTTTCACCCCTTGTACATCTCATCACCTTACTTTTATCCACATTTATCTTTAGCTTTCTTCTATCACATACTCTCCCAAACTCTGCCACCAGCTTCCTCAATCCCTCCTCCGATCCTGCCACAAGCGCAGTGTCGTCCGCAAACAACAGCTGGCTCACCTCCCACTTTTCTCCCTTTTCTTTAACCATCTCCAATCCCTGACCCACTACCCTTGCATTCACCTCTCGCACCACCCCATCCATGTATAAGTTGAACAGCCAGGGCGACATAACGCATCCTTGACGAAGTCCCACCTTTACCTCAAACCACTCACTCTCTCCATTTCCAATCCTGACACAAGCTCTACTACTCTCATAAAAACTCTTGACAGCTCCCAAAAGCTTTCCTCCTATCCCATAAATCTGCATAACCTCCCACAGTGCCTTTCTGTCTACCCTATCATAAGCCTTTTCCAGATCCATAAAAGCCCAAAAAACATCCTTCCCCTTTCCTATAGCTTTCTCACATATCTGTCTTACCACAAAGATCTGATCTATACAACCTCTACCTGTCCTAAATCCACACTGTTCCTCACCAATTACTCCTTCTGTTCCTCTCCTAATCCTCTCAATCAAGATCCTCCCATAAGCCTTCCCAACTACACTTAACAAGCTAATCCCTCTGAAACTACTACATTCACACTTGTCCCCTTTTCCCTTGTAAAGAGGAACTATACAGGCACTCCTCCAGTCCTCCGGTACTCTACCCTCTCTCCAGCAAACATTACATAACCTCACCAACCAGTCCACCATCACTTGACCTCCCTTTTTCAGACATTCTGCATGGCATCCATCCAGACCAGGTGCCTTACCTGCTTTCATCATCTTAACAACTGCCTTCACCTCATCCTTCCTTATTTCTCCTCCATTTTCCTCACTCATCACTCTCATTTTCTTCGCATTTCCCACTGCAGCTATCTTTCCTTCCCTATCCTCCTTCACATTTAGCAACTCCCTAAAATATTCTGCCCATCTTCC
>NC_134789.1:21971743-22024243 GCF_046742065.1 Oratosquilla oratoria
ACACACACACACACACACACACACACACAGACATATATATATATATATATATATATATATGTGTGTGTGTGTCTGTGTGTGTGTGTGTGTGTGTGTTTGTGTGTGTGTGTGTGTGTGTGCGTGTCATTTTGACAAATGGAAATAAACTCCACCGCAAGGACTCGAACCTTTGCTGTAGCGACTGCTTATTCTGAAACATAGGCGATAGCATCGAGCCACCCAGGCCGTACAAAAAGGAACCACCCGATTTTCGACCGGGGGGTTCCCTGACGGTACTAGGGCAGCTCGGTCTCTATTCTAATTTCACCGAGTCTTTCTTATGGCGAGCCATCCGACAAGTTGTATGTCATTTTGACAAATGGAAATAAGCTGCACCGTAAGGACTCGAAGCTTTGCCATAGCGACTGCTTATTCTGAAATATAGGCGATAGCATCGAGCCACCCAGGCCGTACAAAAAGGAACCACCCGAT
Source organism: Oratosquilla oratoria (assembly GCF_046742065.1). Taxonomy (NCBI): domain Eukaryota; kingdom Metazoa; phylum Arthropoda; class Malacostraca; order Stomatopoda; family Squillidae; genus Oratosquilla; species Oratosquilla oratoria. The sequence goes on from NC_134789.1 coordinate 21,972,215, forward strand.
TTTCGACCTGGAAGGTTCCCCGACAGTACTAGGGCAACTCGGTCCCTATTCTAATTTCACCGAGTCTTTATTATGGCGAGCCATCCGACAAGTTGAGTGTTATTTTTACAAATGGAAATAAGCTCCACCGCAAGGACTCGAAGCTTTGCCGTAGCGACTGCTTATTCTGAAACAAAGGCGATAGCATCGAACCACCTAGGCCGTACAAAAAGGAACCACCCGATTCTCGACCTCCATGAATAGTACACCCAAAACAAAGGCCTAACCGTATTGCCTCGTGTGCTTACGGGCAGTGTGCCACCGAATGTGATTAAGCACTGTCGAAGCAGATCCAACTCTTGGACATTAAATAACATGAAGAAAATAAAGATCTATACTTACAACGTAAGAACTCTCTCAGAAGACCACAGGCTGGAGAGTTTAATGGAAGAACTAGACAACATTAAGTGGGACATCGTAGGACTGAGCGAAGTCCGAAGAGCGGAAGAAAAGCTGATACAGTTACAAGATGATCACCACCTGTTCTATTACAGAGATAAGGACAAGGAAAGATCTAGTGGAATAGGATTCTTGATAAACCGAGAGGTTGCTGGTAACGTAGTCAAGTTCAGTAGTTTATCAGACAGGGTAGCTTAGATTATGATTAGATTGTGTAAAAGGTACACTCTAGAGGTAGTTCAGGTTTATGCACCAATTTCACATAGTTTAGACGATGAAATTGAGTTTTTCTGTGACTGAGCGAAGTCCAGAGAACGGAAGAAAAGCTGATAGAATTACAAGATGGTCACCATTTGTTCTACTATAGAGGTAAGGACAAAGAAAGATCTAGTGGAGTAGGATTCTTGATAAACCGAGAGGTTGCTGGTAACGTAGTCAAGTTCAGTAATTTATCAGACATGGTAGCTTGGATTGTGATTAGACTGTGTAAAGGGTACACTCTAATAATAGTTCAGTTTTATGCATCAACTTCACAGAGTTTAGACGATGAAATAGAGTTCTTCTATGATTATGTAAGTCAGGTAATGGATAAAGAAAAAAGTACACGTTGGTAATAGGCGACTTTAATGCTAAAGTGGGGAAGAAGATGGGATATGAGTCGTGCATTGGGAAGTTTGGAGTAGGTGAAAAAAATGACAGAGGCGAGATGTTAGTCAATTTTGCAGAGAACTACAACATGAGGATGATGAACACTTTCTTCTAAAGGCGTGTAGGTCGTAAATGGATCTGGAGAAGTCCAAATGGAACAACAAAGAACGAAGTAGATTTAATATTAGGAGATGAGAGCAAGAGCATTAGCAATGTTACGGTCATAAAGTCAACATAGGTAGTGACCATAGAATGGTAAGGTGTACAGCTAAATTAAATTTCAGAGCCGAGAGAAATAAACTAGTTTTATGGAAGAAAATAGGCATTGCGAAGCTTAAGGATAACGATAAGAAATTTCAGTTAGAAATTAAAAATAGATTCGAAGCTCTAAGAACTAAAATGGACACTGCCGAAAAATTGAATTTGAATTTAATGAATATCATTAGGGTATCGACAGAGAAAGTAGGAAGTACAAAAAGTATTAGAGAAAACAAATACTCCAATGTTACAAATGACCTAATTAAAAGAAGAAGAACCATACAGATTAAAAGCAGGAGAGACGAAATAGAAAGAGTAGAACTAAACAAGCTTATCGACAAAAGACAGATATTAGAGAAAAGAAAGAGAAACATGGATGAAATAGAGGAAACTATTCAAAACGGTCAAAATATTAAAGGGACCGAGCGCAGACATGTGTTAGGAAGAAAGCAAAGGATATGCTTGAAAAATAGAAATGGAAAAATCATTAAATGCAGAGACAGAATGGTAAAAAGAATAGAAGAATTTTACCAAGAGCTTTACTTGTCAAAAACTGTAGTTGAGTCAGTAAATTCACCTGTAGACGTTAGTAGTGTACCAGAGGCTACAAAGGTTAAGTAGAATTTGCTCTAAAAATTATGAAACGAGGAAAAGCACCTGGGGAAGATAGTACATCGATAGGTCTCTTGAAAGACACAGGGAAAGAAATTTATATCAGTTGAATACCCAGTGGTTACGTCAAGAAAGCGTTCCTGAATCGTGGTGTAATACTATAGTGTTTTTGCTTCATAAAAAAGAGACAAGAAGGCCTTAGTAACTATCGACCGATTATCTTGCTATCAAATGTATGTAAAGTATTCTACAAGATCCTTACAAATAGACCGAGAGAACAGGCAGGCTTTAGAAGCGGATATTCGACTCCAGACCATTTGCAGGCGATGAACCAACTAATCGAGGAAACGACAGAACACAATATACCTCACTGTTTAGCTTTTGTAGATTACGAAAAGGCCTTTGACTTGGTAGAACTTTGTTCTCCAGATTGCACATATAGAATTCTACAAAAGTACATCCTAAAGATGAACCCATGGCAACTCCTTCCACTTGTAGATATAACTTGCCTGATGGGCTTCTGAAGGGAGCTTCAGTTGTGCAAGTAAGGTGATGTTTCATGATTTCCTCCTGGATCTTAGGAGGATGTAATTCAGGGTGGCGGTGCACATTATTCAGGATTATTTCAATCGTGGAAAGAAATGGAACATGTGAAAATAATGATTCTACATCGAGGGAAGCCATTATTCCTTGGGGTTGCTTGCTGTGTAGTATGTCAATAAAATCATCAGATGATTTTAGGGAGTATTTCTTAGGGATGAAAGGGGTGATGATATTACTAAGCTGTTTGGCGAGTCCGTATGTAGGGGTAGTGATCTGTGAGATGATCAGGTGGAGGGGGGAGTTCGGCTTGTGTGTTTTGACGTTACCATAAATATATCCAGGAGAGAATTCACCGGTAATGGGAGATATATGCAGATGTTCCACGACTGCGTTATTAGCTGCGATGAGTTTGTTAACCTGAACCTTAAGTTTGATGGTGGGATCATTAGAGATTTTCTTGAATTTAGAAGTGTCGGAGAGGATGTGGTTAATCTTAGAGAAATAGTCTTCTTTGTTAAGTAAGACATAAATAGAAGACTTGTTAGCTCGTCGAATGACGAGGTTGGGGTTGTTGCGTAACTCAGAGGCGGCTTGTTTGAGTTCCGTGGCAACAAAGACCAAACGTCCGGCTACAGTGATCTAATGTCCATATATCCTGCTGAAACGAAGCCCTCACCTTCGTCCAGTACCTGACGTCTAGCTACGACCTACCTCTTCAAGTTCATTTATTTACTCATATTTAAACTCCTACCCTGTACATCTATTGTTACCTGAAGATGGTTGTATGATTCAACTGAAAGCTTGTATTTTTAATTTGTGTAATGTTTTTCGTTATAATAACACCATGGATCTCGGAAGCCTTGTGTTTGACCTCCCTTTAAGATACAAAGTATTCGGAAAATTGAGAAAATCACTAAGAAAATAGTGGATATAGAATCAGCTCTGGTCTTCAATTGAACACACACACACACACACACACACACACACACACACACACACACACACACACACACACACACACACACACACACACACACACACACACACACACACACACACACACACACACACACACACACACACACACACACACACACACACACACACACACACACACACACACACACACACACACACACACACACACACACACACACACACAAGTAATAGGGGAAAAAAAAAAATTAACTTTGCCCCACAGCTGAAGGATCATATTTCTCATCTCTCTTTACTTCTCCGCTTTGCCTTCCCCTCTCTACTCCTTCTTTGGTGCGTCTCTTACCTTCTTTCCTGATTCTCGTTTCGCATCGGTCGAAGGCCTGCGTGTTGGGGCACGGCTGCAGGTATTTGTCCGAGCAGGCCGAGTTGTCTTTGACGGTGCACTGGTAGCAGGACAGGTCGTTCTTTACTCCCTCCGCTCCTGACGGAGGAGAGAGAGAACAAGTGAGCAGGAACTGTGTTGTAAACGCTAAAACTGCCGTCAGATATCCTTCGTTTCACCTAACTCCCGACACCACCCTCGATGAATAGTAGTATATGTGAGAGGTTTTTATTCCTGGGGTGAGTTAATATCAAGTTCTGGCTCCACTCCCACTTCCACCCCCAATCCCACCCCCGCCCCCTATTCTAGTCCAAGTCCCACTCTCATTATCACTCTCACTCTCACTCCTACTCCTACTCCCACTCCCACTCCTACTTTCCCATCACCAATCCTACTCCCCCACCCCCACCCCCACTCCTACTTTCTCATCCCCAATCCCACTCTCAATCCGTCTCCTTCACCCCCACTCCCACTACTACTCTCATCCCCATTCCCACTCCTTCCACTCCCACTCTCACTCTCTTGCGCGCCACCGAGTCAAGAATGACTCGAGGCGACTCGGCGAGAAAAAGAAAAGAAGCCGAAATTCGCCCCCGAGAGAGTCATGCTCCAAGTAAGCATTAAAGCAGATACTGCAGGGAAGAACACTCGCCCACAAATACAGACACTGAAGACTCTGAAGAGATGTATATTACAAGCCCCTTATCCTTATCCTCATCCTTATCCTTATCCTTATCCTTATCCTTATCCTTATCCTTATCCTTATCCTTATCCTTATCCTTATCCTTATCCTTATCCTTATCCTTATCCTTATCCTTATCCTTATCCTTATGCTTACCTCATCCCTATCCTTATCCTTATCCATATCCTTATCCTTATCCTTATCCTTATCCTTATCCTTATCCTTATCCTTATCCTTATCCTTATCCTTATCCTTATCCTTATCCTTATCCCAACGCTATCAGTATATACTGTGAATGATTGGAATAAGATGTTCTTACATACAGGCGTATCTTTAATGAGTATGTATTTAAAATTCTATTCATGGAAGTGGCAATACTGTTTTTTTTTTAGGGGGGGGGTTATAGGAAATAGCACAAGCTGGAACCATACATGAATTTAAATCTAAGTATGGTAATTGGAGAAAAAAATGTCAGTCAAAATTGTACAAAATTCTTTGTATAATAACTGGAGTGAGGGCTAGGATCTCACGATCGCTGCTGTAAACTACAATTAGGTAAATACAATTACGGTAGGTAAAGTAATTGAATAGCCAAACTCAAATATTTGTTGAATTACAATTTTCACCATCACCTGTTTTTTCCCTTAGTGTATGCATTTCGCCATTTTTCTTTTTTAACTTTATAAGGGCTGGGATTTTTTTTTACATAGTGAAAGTGACCAAATTGTAATATTTCAAACGCCCAAGTGTGGGGTAATGGTAATCACAAATTCACTAAACGTTTTTCGCAGGCGGTCTATTAGGAAGAAACGTTTTTAATACCTGCCACCGCATTTGATGAATGGATTCAGAACAGCTAATGATCCGGTGGTACTCAGAACGTCAACGGGGAGGGGAGAGGAGGGAAGGAGAGAGAGGAGGGTGGGGGAGGGGGAGGGGGTAGGAGGAGAAGGAAGAGAAACAGAGAAGGGAGACCCTGGTCGTATTATTCCTTTTCTGCCTTTGTTTAAATTTCCTTGCCTCTTTGATCTCTTTTTCTCTTTTTCCTTTCTCTCTTCCTTGGGTTCTTGTTTCCTTCTGTTTCTTTGTTTTGTTTTGTATTTATTTCTTCAGGGCCCTTATCACTAATGCCGATTTTTCTCTCTTCATTTTTTTCTTATAATTTTCATGAACTTTCCTGTTATGGTGTTCACCCAATCCTACCTCCTCCTTATAGATGATGTCCCTTTAACCCATTTTTAGAATGGGTTAAATAATTGGAACGGTCTTTTCCTCTTCCTGTTATTGTTTCTCATATTCTGGCATAGTTACGATGAAGAGGACAACCTCAGATTTTTTTTTTGTAAAAACAGTAAACGTTAACCTTTTGCCTGTTCACTCTATGAAAAGTTTAGTTTCACGGGCAAATATTATTTCAATCAAAACATTTCTCTAGCTGAAAGTGGTAATTTAATATCAGCTCATTACAAGCTGGTTTCTTTAATCAATCAATAAAAGCTATTTTGCAAGGATGGAGGCAAATGTTCCCTCATGCCCCCCCTCCTCCGGACGCCCGCGGCATCTGTAACTTCTCTCTTCCCGTTTTTAAAGTCAATACTCTCTCTCTCTCTCTCTCTCTCTTTCACTTTCACTCTTTCGCTTACTCAATCACTAACTCTTCACTCGCTCATTCTCTTTGCTTTAGCTCCCCTCTCTCTTTTATTCTATATATCATAATTAGGTTTACACACACACTCGCACACACATACACACATACATACACATACACATACACATACACCAACACACCCACACCCACTGTGTTGGCGTGGTGTGTTGTATAACATATCGTACATTGTACTGGTGTGTTGCTTATTTGGGGAATTATATGTTTCCCCCTCTTTATAAAATTGTCATATGTTGTGTTGTTTATTGTTTTATTATTTATTGTAATTATGTGTACATTATGTATAATTGTAATTATAATGGATATCGCAAATGCGATGCGCGTCTTTTCTTGGCGCCAACTGGAGCTTGGCGGGAGTCTCGAACAAGCTCTCGTTGCATACACAAGCATTCGTTGTCAGTGGTATAAGAGAATATAGTGTATTTATCCCATAAGACTTATTTTTATTTAGCCACCCAACACATTATGGTGGCAGCGAAAAAACAATCTTTTCGGTGATTTTTTCCATTGTGAACATTCTGAAAAGACTTTAAATTGCAGCGCTGGACTATTGCCAATCATATTAGTGCATGTTTGTCTCCGTTCTTTTTCTCCTATTTTCATTCCACAGGCTAGGATTTGCTTATTTGAGAGAAGTAATAGTGCTTTCTCACTTTGGACCAGTGACTTTTTATTTAAAAAAAAAAAAAAAAAAAAAAAAAAAAAAAAAAAAAAAAAAAAAAAAAAAAAAAAAAAAAAAAAAAAAAAAAGCGGTGTTCAGGAACATTGTCACTGTGGTCGCATAGAGCGCCTAGTGATTTTATTGGGAGACGTTTCCCCCGAGAATCTTCGTGTTTGGCCTTCTTTTGGACTGATATCGCCGTCTGCTTTTGCGGGACCATCTTCTATGGTCGCTGTGTGGATTGCAGTTGGATTGGTGGTCAGATGAGGACGGATTCGTGCTTGGAGTTCAAGAAATTCTTGGTCGGCGTCCCAGCGGTCCTTGTGTATTCGCCGGCTTATGCTCCGCGTCCGAAGACATTAGCTACCTTCGTTACTTACCAGTATTGTATATTTCCTTGCCTTAGACATACCTGTATTGTCCTTTTTGATATTTTGTGGACATATTGTTGTTCATACATATATTTCATATCTACCGGTCGTGCCTTGGGCGGCCATTTTTATGACATCACTATTTATTTACTTTTTGAAATGGTACCCTTCAGTGGTTAGAATTCTTTCGCCAGTGTCGTCTTGCGTATACTTACGCACCAGTGCATTATATTTTTTACGTAATTTTTGCTAATTACGGTCTTCATATAATTTTTTTCTTCGTTATTGATATATGTATTGCATTGTTTCTCTGTTCCAATGCTTCTGTTTGTGTGAATTATATCATTATCTTACGTTCGTGTCCCATGTCCATGTGATTTCTATATATTATTATTATTATTTTTTTTACATTATTTCATGCTTTGTGCAAGTGTGTTGTATTTGCATTATTTCTTGCTTGGTATCGGTGTTTTCGTATGTTATTACGCAGTGGGTCACAGTTGTCAAATCCTATCATGTCTCAGTCAAAGTCTAAGTCTAAGTCACAAACCTCATCTGAGACAATGGCGCACACATTAACATTGTTGCATCAAGACCCGTCGGTTATGAAATTCTCTGGTCAAGATCCCCATTATAGGGCGACTGATTTTATCCGCCAATGTGAGGACTCAATAGTGCATTCTAATGTGTCGACGGGGCCTGAAAAGATCTCCTTTGTGAGGTCCCAGCTTGTGCCAAATTCTCTAGCATCGGAGTTACTTTCGGCGTCGTGTTTAGATCCCAAATCTCTGGATTATAATTATGACATCTTTAGGTCTAACTTCCTTAAACTTTTTTCAGATACCCCTGGTGGTGGTTCGTTCCATTGGTGTTTCAAACTGGCTGATACTCTCGTATCCCGACTGGGCACTCTTGATTATAGACGGGCGCAAGCTCAGGCCAGTATAATTATTGTTGATGCTTTAGAGTCACTTTCACATTCAGATTGGGTAGATAATGGCAATATCACTTTAGATAGATTTCGTCTTATTTTGGAGTTTTTTGCCATATATTCTTTTTTTGGTGCCTTCTGAGAGAAGAGCTGCATCTTCTCTCAAGTATACGACTGATGAGACTATTGTCTTTTGCGACAAAGCTTTCCTTTAAACTAGGGGAAGTGCCTTCTAGTTCCTTATGTATTAGCAATGCTCTTCAACATGCCTATGTCCCTTGCTCTCCTCAGCCCTCTCAGTCTACAGTTCCTACTCATAGTTCCCCTCAATCTACAGTTACCCCCCCTCCCATATTATGTACCTTTTGTAACAGGTCTGGTCATTCAAGCGAATTTTGTTACCGCCGTAGGCGCCAGGTACACAAGTCAAGACTGTCCCCTGTTCGCAGGAGTGTACCTACTGTTTCTTCTAATATGTCGCATGACCTTTCTAGAGTAGAACCTCAAGGTAGACTCAGTTATTGCCATATCCATGGTCATTGTAAACACTCGACTGATCAATGTTTCAAGGTTTTGAAACTTAAGGATGAGACTTCTCAACAGCCTCGTCAATCCCATTTTCACCAGCGCGTGTTTCACAACCCAAAGAGTTGACCAGCAATGTTCGGTCTCAAATAATTCCCTTTGTGGCTGTTGAGTCTTCTCAATTACTTACCTTTCAATTTCTTACTAGGGATACGCCTCTTTCTGTCAATGTAGATACTGGTGCAGAATGTAGTCTCTTAAGTAGTAAGGCATATTTTGCTCTACGGGAATTGTATAATCTCCCTTTATCTCCCTTTTGTGATAATTTGCATTCTGTGCGTGCAAGGTTCTCCCTTGCTTGTTCTTGGATCTGTTTGTCTTCCCTTACAGTTTCCCTCGCATGCTACAGTCTTCAATGTCACTTTTGTTGTTGTCTCTGGCATTGCCCTTAAGTGTGATTGTATATTGGGTATTGATGCTCTTACAGCTCATGGCATAGATATTTCTCCTAGTCGCTGTGTAGTGACTTTTTGCAATTTTGATATCTCTGCATCATATAGGCCAGTTTCTGTTTGTGATTCTACTGTGCTTGATCAGTCCGCACATGTGCCTGTACCAACTTCTAAGTGCTCTAACCCTGTTTCTCATTGTGCTGCTGTTGTTATAGGAGAGCATCTTATTGAACCTTCAAATTCTGTTCGAGTTCCGGTGCGCGTCTCAGGTGCCCCGATAGGGTCTGACGTTCTCTCTTTGCCTGACTCTATTCGTATTCGTCGGCTTGCCCTAGAAGGAACTCTCTCCACTATTCGCGAGGATCATGTTACCACGGCGATGGTAACCAATGTCACGGGTGCTCCTATTCCTCTCTCTCCTGGCAGTCACTTAGGCTCCTTTGAGGTGGTACACGTTGCTGCTTTCCAGGATTCGCCTATTATAGCAGCTTCTGTACTACAGTCTCCTCCAACACGTGACCCTGCTCACTTAGCTTCTGAGTTTGCCACATTTGTAGGCGAGATTGATTTTCCTGAAGAGACGCCTCGTCTCCTTGACCTGTTAGTTACTCACCGTCAGGCTTTGGCTTTACCAGGTGATCCGTTAGGGGTTACGGACCGTGTGGTTCATAGAATTGATCTTCAGCCAGGTACTCGTCCTGTTTACGTCCCCTCTTACAGGCTACCTCACTCTCGTCGGCTTATAGCCCAGTCCTTGGTTGACGATTTATTGCGTGAAGGTGTTGTACAGGAGTCCCACTCAGAGTGGAACTCGCCTCTTCTCCTGGTGCCTAAGAAAGATGGATCTTTTCGTCCTGTTGTTGATTACAGGAAAGTTAATGAGGTCACTCTTCCAGACCATTATCCTCTGCCTATCTTAAGCGAGCTTCTTCAGTCCATTAGCAATGATAATACGGTGTTCACCACCTTAGATTTAATAGCCGGTTTTTGGCAGATACCCCTGGAGGAGAAGTCTCGTAAAGTCACGGCCTTCTCGACTCCCAGTGGGCACTATGAATGGCTTCGTTGCCCCATGGGTTTGCGGAATGCTCCTTTGACTTGCCAGCGCTTAGTTAACTCCATTTTTATGGCTTAGTTGGGAATGGACTTTTTGTTTACCTGGATGATTTTATTCTAGTTTCCAAAGATGTGGAAAGCCACTTTACTAAGTTGTCCATGGTCTTGCAACGTTTTGCTGAAGCTGGGTTGAAACTCAACTTACCCAAGTGTTCATTTTGTCAAGGCTAGTACCCAGTTCGTAGGTCATGTTGTAGACAAACATGGTATCCACACCACAGGTGATAAAATCAAGGCAGTGAAGGACTTCCCTATCCCGAAGTCAGTTGAAAATGTACGTTCCTTCCTTGGACTTGCAGGATACTATCGTGCATTCATTAAAGACTTTGCTTCAATTGCTTCCCCTCTCACTCGCCTTCTCAAGAAGGACTCTTCCTTCCAGTGGCGTGATGTTCATCAGCATAGTTTTGATTCTTTGAAACTTGCTCTTACTGCAGCGCCTGTGTTGGCCTTCCCTGATTACAGTCTCCCCTTTACCATTTGTACAGATGCTTCTGGTACAGGCATTGGAGCTGTACTCATGCAACAAGTAGATGGATGTAGACCTTATGTTATTGCATATGCTAGTCGCATTCTTAATAAGCATGAGTCCCGTTACTCTGTTACTCATTTAGAGGCCCTGGCAGTGGTGTGGGCTTTAAAGCACTTCCGTGATATCCTTTTTGGATATCCTATTACGGTCTACACGGACCACACTGCTGTCACTCAGCTTTTTAAGGGCAAGAATCTGTCAGGCCACCTAGCCAGATGGTTCCTCACGATCGAGGAATTCAATCCAACCCTTAAGCATATCCCCGGGCGTGCGAACCACGTTGCTGATGCACTTTCACGGAATATCCCTGTTACTGCTGTTACCGTGATTCATAACTTTTCCCTGCATGATCTGGCCAAAGCTCAGCGTGAAGACCCTGTTTGGTCTGCAGTCATTTATGCTTTGGAGTCTGGTGATGATTCCACCTTACCAGCTTTACCAGTACCTCTGTCCCAATTTTCTCTGCAGGACAATGTTCTCATTCGTAACGTGGAAGTGTTTGAGTAAGATGTGGCACAGCTAGTGATCCCTGAGTCTCTAGTTCCCTTGCTCATGATGCCCCTCAGGCTGGTCACCCAGGTCGTGACAAAACTCTGGCTATGGCATGGAAGAAGTATTATTGGCCTAAATTGCGACTAGACATTACCTCTCATGTAGCCCGGTGTAGTTCTTGTGCCCAGAACAAAGGTTCTACGAGCACTGCTCCCATTTTAGAGTACCCTACTCCTTCTCGCCCTTTTCAGACTGTGGCTATAGACCTTTTGCAACTGCTTCGTAGCACGCAAGGCTCTGTTTATGTCCTTGTGTGTGTGGACCACTTTAGTCGTTTTGTAGTCTTAGCTCCCTTACGTAACAAATCTGCACCAGTTGTAGCACATGCTTTAGTTTCCCATGTGTTGTGTCCATACACCACTCCTTCGGTGCTTCTTAGTGATAATGGGACGGAATTTAGGAACGAGGTTTTGGCAGGTATTTGTGAACGTTACGGCATCAAACAGACGTTCGTGACTGCTTATCATCCAGCGTCCAATGGTCTTGTTGAGAGGACGAACAGGAAAATTTTAGAGATCCTACGTCACCTTGCTAGTACTTTTCATGAGTCTTGGGAGGATTGCCTTCCCCATGTCAGTGCTTTTATCAATAGCACCGTTAATGTTTCTACGGGCAAAACGCCTCATTTTGTTATCTTTGGAGTTGAGAAACGGCTCCCATATGATGTGCTTGACAGCCCTGCTCGTCCCCTCTACAATTTAGATGACTATAGTAAAATCCAGAGTCATGTGATGCATGCCATTTATAATTCTGTAAGAGATAAACTGGATGCTTCAAAGGCCGACATGTTGAAACAACAACATGCTCGTGCAAAACCTGTGACCATCGGTGTTGGTGATCATGTTTTCAAAAGCATGCCTGATCGCCAGTCGAAATTGAATTGTAAATTTGAGGGCCCCCTTTTGGTGACTGAACGCCTCCACCCTAACAAGTTCAGGATTTTTTACCCTTCTACAGGCCTTGGCGAGATTTCACACTCTGATAGGCTCAAGAAGACTCAAGTGCCTATCCCTGCCTTTACCCGGCCTCCTCCAGGGCCCACTGTAAGAACTATGCCTTGTTTATCTACCCCTCATAATTATGACCTTTGGTCAAGGGGTCCTGTAATTACCTAAACTTTCATTGTGTATTGTTATGTATTCTTGTGATATTTACCATTTTTTGTGTGTGTCCCTTTCTTGGTTATAATGTGTAACTATTGTTTAGCTCTTAAGTGTACTATCTTGAATTGTATTTTGTCGTGTTTAGATATTAAGTATCATGTCCCGGACGTCCGGCAATTGCTGTATTTGTATTTTGTGTGTGTGTCCCTTTCTTGGTTATAATGTGTAACTATTGTTTAGCTCTTAAGTGTACTATCTTGAATTGTATTTTGTCATGTTTAGATATTAAGTATCATGTCCCGGACGTCCGGCAATTGCTGTATTTGTATTTTTGTTAACTGGCGCCAGTCTTATGTTCCTTTCTGTGTTTGTATGTATTGTCTTTATGTAATTAATTATGTATGTGTTTATTTAATGTATTGGGTGTGCTATTGTATCCATTTTTCCCACACTTTTGTCTGCCACTGTTGCATATGTGGTGTGTGTGTGGTTTGTCCTTGTGTATTTTGGATTCTCCTTGCCTCGGTCAGTCTTTTTCTTGTTTGCTCGGTGAGGTCACCGAGTGGTGCTGGCCGAGCGATGTGTTGGCGTGGTGTGTTGTATAACATATCGTACATTGTACTGGTGTGTTGCTTATTTGGGGGAATTATATGTTTCCCCCTCTTTATGCAATTGTCATATGTTGTGTTGTTTATTGTTTTATTATTTATTGTAATTATGTGTACATTATGTACAATTGTAATTATAATGGATATCGCAAATGCGATGCGCGTCTTTTCATGGCGCCAACTGGAGCTTGGCGGGAGTCTCGAACAAGCTCTCGTTGCATACACAAGCATTCGTTGTCAGTGGTATAAGAGAATATAGTGTATTTATCCTATAAGACATTTTCATTTAGCCACCCAACACACCCACCCACACCCACATCCACAAACAACCCATCCACCTACACACCCAGACTCCCCCACACAAACACACACACACACACACACACACACACACACACACACACACACACACACACACACACACACACACACACACACACACACACACACACACACACACACACACACACACACACACACACACCACACACACACACACGTACACACACACACACACACACACACACACACACACACACACACACACACACACACACACACATAAATACACACACACACACACACATACACACACACACATTCACACACACACACACACACACACACACACACACACACACACACACACACACACACACACACACACACACACACACACACACACACACACACACACACACACACAGGAGTCCAACACGTGATCCAAAAAGACACGTTGACCGTTATAGTGTAAAGATGTCTCAACTAGAGCTCCCGAGAAATAACGGAACTTCACAACTATAAATATAACAGGAAACCTAGTTTGTATTAAATGGGAGGATACCCGTGATGATTTAATATAGTAGAAATAGTGAATATTGAAGAAAATGAAAAATGAATCGAAATAGACCAGGAAATGACGATGAAACTGAACTCATCGTAAACATTGAAAGAACAGAGACATCTGCTGGCACAATACCGAAGCGTAGTGTAAACATCAAAACACCATTGGCATGATGACAAAAATTTTCTTTTTTTCTGGATTTAATAAACATGACAAAAGACTAAGTAGAATTATAGATACAGAAAAGGAGATGAGGTCATGGAATCAAGAGATTATGGAATTCAAGAAAGAAATTATGCACCTAAAGAATGAGTACAACGAAACCTATAAATTACTGAGGGAGTTAAAGAAAGAAATGCGGAAATAAATAAAGAGGTAAGTGATTTGAAAAAGGAATTAGAAAAAAATAATTAAAATAGAATGATGAAAAACAAAAATACTACCATTAGTGAGACCTTAAAAAAGAGGCGAATAAACAAATTAAGAAGGTAACCGTAAAGGTTGAACGAAACATAGGAGAGGAAGACTTACAAAAAAATTAGAAAAGAATGGAAAAACAACAATCAAAACCAAGAAATAGCTTTCAAAGAAATAACCCAACAACAAACGCAGGAGAATACCAAAGACACAGTTATTCAAATAATTAAAGAGAAAGAAAATTAGGCTAGAGATACAGCAGATAAAAAGAAGTGCATAAGGTATAAAGGAAAAACGTAACCTAGTTAGGTATTTGAGAGAAAAAGAATAGAAGGAATCAGCAAGGAAAATTTTGAAAGCAGTACAAGACGTAGAACAAGAATTAGAAAAGGAAATAGAAGAAGTATATAAAATGGGACGATGCTCAAAAGAAAAATTCGACCTCTAAATATCAAATTAATGTCACAATTAGTAGCAAAAGAACTATTAGCAAAAGCAGGAAGTTTGGCTAATGAAATTTAACACAAGTAAATGCAAGGTAATGCACATAGGTAAAAATAACAGCAAGTACGATTACAAGTTATTTGGAAATTCGTTAACAAAAGTGGATAGTGAAAAAGATCTCGGCGTAATTATCAGTAACGACCTCAAATCATCCAAGCAGTGTATTTCAGCCTCTGAGAAAGCAAATAAGATTCTGGGATTGATTGCGCGATCTTTTGATTTCAAAAGTCCATCACTCATTAACAAGCTATATAAATCGTTAGTTCGTCCACATTTGGAATATGCTGTTTCCGTATGGTCACCGAATCTCATTAAAGACATTGACAGACTGGAAAAAGTACAACGGCGAGCCACAAAACTGATTCCAAATATCAAAAATAAATCATACGAAAATCGACTTAAGCACATGAATCTGTTTTCCCTAAAAAAGCGTAGACTCAGAGGTGACTTGATACAGGTCTTTAAGATTTTAAAGGGAATTGACAACATCAAAAGTGACCAAATTTTCACATTGAATGAGAATCAGACAAGAAACAATGGTCTCAAACTGTCCGGAAATAGATTCAATTTGGAAGTAGGTAGAAACAACTTTGCCAACCGTGTAGTTAATGAATGGAATAAACTTCCTGCACAGGTAGTGCAATGTAGTTCAGTTCGAAGCTTTAAGAATCATTTAGATAAATACCTAAGTAAGATGCTGTAATTATTATAATTTATGTTATATTATTTGTTTTTGTTTTGTTATAATTTGTCTGTCTGATTTTCATTTATTATTAGTTATATGTCAATTTATTATCATTTACTATTTACCTGTTTGTTTGTTATTCAACTATACCAATGCATTTATTTATGTATTTTAATTGTTATTTACATTGTTATAGTTTTAATTTATTATTAATATGATTTTTTTTTTTTTTTTGCATCCGACCTAGATATGGATCAAAAGGTCTCCTGTCGGCATGCTTTGCCTTTGTAATCCTTTGTAAAAAATAAATAAACGATGAGGAAAAAGAAAAAAAAAAACAGGGGACGAAAAGAACGAATTCTATTGGAGAGTACTAGACATGAGGCTAAGAAAATGGTATATTAAAAACAAACAAACAAACAAACAAACAAACAAACAAACAAACAAACAAACAAACAAAACGAAAGGAACAGAGAACGAAATAGACGCACACAGTTCTATGTCAATTACCACCTATCGTCTTCATCCATGAAATTATCTAACCTTCTCTTAAAAGAATTGATAGTTTCAGTGTTCACTACATGGTCACTAACTCTATTCAATTCGTTAACTACTCTATTGATAAATCACTTCTTGCGTATTTCTTTTTTAAATCTAAATTTATCCAATTTAATCCCATTACTGCGAGCCTTGCTCTGTTGTTTTAATGTGAAGACCTTATCTGCGTCACCCATGTTTAAGCCCTTGACCCATTTGAATAACTCTATTAGATCACCCCACATTCTATGTCTTTCCAGAGAGTGCAAGTTAAGGTGCCTAAGCCTGTGTTCGAATGAACCCATGTATCATTTTGGTCATTCTCCTCAGTACTGATTCTAGTGAATTAATATTCATTCTATAGGATGGAGACCAAAAATGTACCGTATAATCAAAGGTGGGTCTAACTGTCGCCAGATAGAGTTTAATAACTCCACCTGCAAATTTGTTTGAAACCGTCCTAGCAATGAATCATAATGATTTGTTAGCTCTTCTCCTGGCAGTAATGCACTGTTTCCTTGATATAAGATCAGGAATCGCTTACACTCCGAAGCCTTTTTCACGTTCTGTTTTCTTTAAGATTTTTTTATTTAAACACGCACGCACGCACACACACACACACACACACACACACACACACACACACACACACACACACACACACACACACACACACACACACACACACACACACACACACACACACGTACACAGACACACACACACACACACACACACACACACACACACACACACACACACACACACACACACACACACACACACACACACACACACACACACACACACACACACACACACACACACACACACACACACGTAGACCGATTCACAGCGAAGATTAGAGCTCCGAAGAAGAAGGGAAATTTTTGTGGATATCAACAACGAGGAAGTACCTTTTTGTATTTATAGGGAAGGTGTGTAGTGGGAAGGTGATGAAAAAGGAGAAGGGGATGGATTGCTGAGGGAAATGGAAGGAAATGAGGAAGGAGGCGCACGGGCTCCACCTGACGGAAAATAAATGTCAACAAAGGTCCTCAGTTGACGCAGGAGAAGTGAATAATTTCAGTAAAATAATTAAGTTTAGAAATATAAATAAGAACAACAAAATGGAAAGTGAAGATACTAATTTCAATGGATTTAATGAAGGGGGGGGGATACCAACCTCCCCGGATTAGCAAGGCTGGAGGAAAAACTAGAAAAAAGGCCCCAACACTGGGAAAGTAGGCTAGGTCAACTCACACAGATTGCACAGCGAGTTGATGAATTGGAACAATTAAAGAAGGAAAACCAAAACCTAACTAAAGAAGTAGAAGAATTGAAAAAACAGTTAAAGGAAATAAAAGATGAGAATGAGGAATTGAAGAGGAATAATAAAGAAAATAAAGAGTCCATAGCAAAAGAAGCACATGGTTGGAAGAAAGTCCAAGAAAACAATAAAATTGTATTTAACGACATAGTGACACAGCAGATGAAAGAACAAACTGAAAATACAGTTATTAAAGTAATGAGAGAGAATGAGAATATAGTAAGAGACTTAGCAGATAAAAAAAAAAGTATAATTATATTAGGGATGGAAGAGAAGTATAACTTAAACAGGACTACGAGAATTAAGGAGGAAAAAGAAAAAGTAAACAATATATTAGGAATAGTTCAGGAAGATAAACCTGAAATAAGGAGACAAATTGAAGAAATGTATAGACTAAGGAAATATAGTACAGATAAGACCAGACCAATTAAGATTAAATTCAGGTCACAAACGACAGCAGAGAATATCTTAGCAAAAACAGGGAAACTAACAGACAGTGAGCAATATAAAAAGGTATGGATAAAAAGAGAAATGAATAAAGAGGAAAGAGAGGAGGAAAAAAACAAGAAGCTAAGGAAAAAACGAGAAAAGAACAGTCAGAAAAAGAGGAATTCTATTGGAGAGTAGTGAATATGAAAGTGAAGAAACAAAAGGGAAACAGAAAATACAATGGAAGTAGCAGGAAATTAAGAGTGTTTTACACAAATATAAATGGATTAATAACAGGCTTGAACGAACTGAATGATTATCTGAAGGAAAAAGTACCGGACATAATGGGAATTGTATAGACAAAATTAAAAGGTCCACTACCACCCAACAGTGTAGGACATGGTGCATATAATTATTGGATAAGAAACAGGGAGACAAAATAAGGGGGTGGAGTTATGTTCCTGACTAAGAAGGATATAAACGTGAGGAATGTCACATATTGAAAGAATAGAGTTGAGATGATTATGATGGAAGTGGAAGACAGAGATAGGAAGAGCAGAAAGTTTGTAATAAATTATGTGCCTCCAAAAACGGCCTCATGGGAAGAGAGTATGTTAAAAGACACAAGGATAATATTAAATAAGATAATGGAAGATGGAGGAAGAATAGTTATGGGCGACTTTAATTGCATAGAAGTCTGCTGGGAAGAGATAACAGTAAAAGGTGGAGACGACTCATGGGGAAATGTTCTACTTGAGATGATTATTGACCATACAATGACGCAATGGATTCAAGAGAACACTAGGTATAGAAATGAAGAAGAATCATCGAGACTGGACCTAATAATCACATCAGAACCTAAAATAGTGGACAAGATTGAATATAAGACACCAATAAGTAAAAGTGACCACATATTAGTTGAACTGGAACTAAATGAGGAAAATACATGAAAATAAATGAACAATATAGAAAAGGAAGATTGGTGTATAATTTTTTTTTTATAAAATAAGAGAATTCTTTCATAAAGAAGACTGGGAAAGAATAAACAAAAGAGGAAACAACAGGGGAAGAGAAATGGAAAATTTTGACAAAAATTTATAAAGGAGTGGAAAAGTATGTCGCAAGACAAAAACATGAAAAAGAATATATAAAGTGCTGGTACAACAAAAGTTGTAGGGAGTTAAAAGACAAAAGAGGTAAAGCTTGGACAAAATGGAAAAAAGACAAAAGACCTGGACAATGGAAAATATATACTAGTTATAGAAATGAATATGTACAAGTGTGCAGAGAAGAAAAGAGAAAATATGAAAAAGATGTCATAGAAAAATGTAAAGATCAGCCAAAACTATTTTATAGATTTGTAAACAACAAACTGAAAAACAAACAAGAATGAGAGAAACTACGACAAGGAAAAGTTGAATACACAGAGGAAATAGAAATGGCAGAAATTATGAACAAGCATTTTGAATCGGTGTTTACAAGGGAGAACATACAGCCTAGAGATATCGAATGGGAGGAGAAAGTCCCCCCTATGAAAGAAATAGAAGTAAGAAGGAATGAATTAATGAAACACTTGAGGAATCTTGATGTCAAAAATCGCATGGACCAGATGAAATAGCAAACTGGATTTTAAAAGAATGCAGGAATGAACTGGCAGACAAAATACATAGTACAATAAACAGCTCCTGTTAAAAAAGGACAGGTTCCGAAAGATTGTAGAAGAGCAAGTATGGTACCTATATATAAAGGGGGACACAAAGAAGACCCTACTATTTATAGACCAGTCTCTCTAACAAGTACAATAGCAAAATTTTGTGAAAGAATGATCAAAAGTAGATGGGTAAGGTGTTTAGAAAAAAAAAAAAAAAAACGCGCTAAATCCAAGGCAATTTGGATTCAGACAAGGACGATCATGCGTCACAAACTTAATGTGTTTCTATTCAAGGCTAATAGATATAATACAAGAAAGAGATGGATGGGCTGATTGTGCATTTCTAGACCTAAAAAAAGCTTTTGACAAAGTACCACATAAGAAGTTGCTAAAGAAATTAGAAACTAAAGGAGGAATACAGGGCAAACTGCTGAAATGGATGGAAGACTTTTTGCAAGAAAGAAAAATGAGAGTAGTGATAAGAGACAAACACTCTAATTGGGATGAAGTAATAAGTGGTGTTCCACAAGGAACAGTTCTGGCCCCAATAATGTTTGCTATATATATTAATGAAATGGATAAAGAAATTGAAAGTTATATGAAATTCTTTGCGGGTGATGCAAAACTGTTGAAAAAAGTGAACACCGAAGAAGATTGTGAGTCGCTACAGAGTGATCTCAATAAAGTACGGGAATGGAGTAGGAAGTGGGAGATAGAGTTCAGTACTAAGAAGTGTAGTATAATGGAATTTGGAGGAAGCAAAAAAAGAACAGTAGGATCATATAAATTGGGAGAAGAAGGAATAAAAAAAAAAAAATAGAAAATGAGAAGGACCTGGGAGTCATTATTATGAATAATATGTCACCTGAAAAACACATAAACAAGATTTTTAGAGAAACTTATAATTTAATAAGAACAATCAAAGTAGCATTTACGTACCTGGATGAAGAAATAGTGAAGAAAATACTACTCACTTTGATAAGACCAAGATTGGAATATGTAGAGACAATGTGCTCACCATGTACAAAAAAAATGTATAACAAAACTTGAAAGAATACAAAGAGCAATTACAAAATTGGCACCAACACTCTCAAAACTATCATATGAAGAGAGACTAGAAAACCTTGAGCTACAGATATTAGAACAAAGAAGAGAGAGAGAGGAGATTTGATAAGTATAATCATGAAAGGCTTAGAAACTATTGATAGAGATGGCCTAATAAGATGGGATGATAGAAATACAAGAGGACATGGAAAGAAAATCAAGAAGGACAGTTATAGAAGAGATCTGAAAAAGAACAGCTTTCCCCACAGAGTAATAGACATTTGGAACAAGCTAGATGAGAAAGTGGTGTGTGCAAAAACAATACATGAATTTAAAAACAGTTTAGATAAAATTGTATATGAAGACGGGACACACACGAGCATAGCTCCCCTTCCCGTAAAATACAACTAGGTAAATAAAACTAGGTAAATACACACACACACACACACACACACACACACACACACACACACACACACACACACACACACACACACACACACATATACACACACACACACATACACACACACACACACACACACACACACACACATACACACACACACACACACACACACACACACACACACACACACACACACACACACACACACACACACACACACACACACACACACACACACACACACACACACACTACGATCATAGCTCTTTTCCCGCAAAATACAACTAGGTAAATGCAGCTAGGTAAACAAACACACACACGCACACGAAAACGGGCTTTTGATACTTAAGGGAGATTTTAACTGAAAAAAAAAAAACATTGAGAAGAGATGACAGTGAAAGGTGGAGAGGATCTATGGGGAAATGTTTTACTTGGCATGACTATAGAACATACAATGACACAACGGGTAAAAAAAAAGTACCAGATATAGAAATAATGAAGAACAGTCAAGACTAAATTTAATATTTACATCAGAACCTGAAATTGTGGATAGAATTGAATACAAGACATCATTTGGGAAGAGTGATCACATATTAATAGAGTTTGAACTAAAGGAGGAAATATATAAAGACGAAAATGAGAAATACAGACTTTTTTTTTGGGAAACTTAAGAAATTCTTTCAAAATGCGAGTTGGGAAAAATTCTACAATGAAGAGACACAAGTGCAAGAAAAATGGATGATTTTGGTGGAAATCTATAATGTAGGAGTGGATAAATATGTACCAAGACAGAGACAGGAAAAGGTGTATATCATGTGCTAGTATAACACAAGGTGCAGCGAGGTAAAAGATAGAAGAGATAAAGCTTGGACAAGATGAAAAAGGTAAAAAACCCGAAAAGTGGCAAATATATATCAATCAAAGGAATGAATATGTAAAATTGCACAGAGAGGAAAAAAGAAACTATGAAAAAGACATAATAGAAAAATGTAAAGACCAAGCTTAACATTTCAATAGATATGTGAATAGTAAACTTAAAAACAAATAGGAAATGGTGAAACTACGTCATGGAAATATAGAATACACAGAATATTTAGAAGTGGCTGAAGTCATGAAAAATCACTTGAAGTCGGTTTTTACTAGAGAAAATATACAGCATTGGGATGAAGGACGTGAAGTGGGATCCCATGAAGGAAATAATAATAACACAAAAATAATTAATGGATCACATAACGATAAGACCAACCTAAACATTTCTATAGATATGTGAATAGTAAACTTAAAAACAAATTGGAAATGGTGAAACTACGTCATGGAAATATAGAATGAACAGAATATTTAGAAGTGGTTGAAGTAATGAAAAATCACATCAAGTCGGTTTTCACTAGAGAAAATATGCAGCATTGGGATAAAGGGCGTGAAGTGGGATCCCCCTACCCACATGAGGGAAATAATAATATCACAAAAAGAATTAATGGACAATCAACGAACGGTCAAGACAGAATTTCAAGTTGGATACTAGAAGAATGTAAAGAAGAACTAATGGACAAAATATATAATATAATAAGTTGCTCACTCAAAGAAGGAAAAATACCAAAGGACTGGAAAAATGCCAATATTGTACCAATATATAAAGGAGGAAACAAGGAAGACCCAACAAATTACAGACCGGTTTCCCTTACGAGCACTGTAGCCAAAATTTGTGACAAAGTTGTTAAGAATAGATGGATAAAACATCTGGAAGAAAACAATATACTAAACCCGAGACAATTTGGATTTAGACAGGGAAGATCATGTACCACAAGTTGGATCTGTTTCTACTTAAGACTAATAGATATAATACAAGAAAGGAACGGATGGGCTGATTGTGCTTTCCTAGACTTACAAAAAGCTTTCGAAAAAGTACCACATAAAAATTATTAAGAAAACTAGAAACCATAGAGGGGATACAAGGTAAACTACTGAACTAGATGGAGGATTTCTTGCATGGAAGGAAAAGGAAGGTAGTGCTCAGAGAAAATAGTTCAACTTGGGAAGAGGTGATTACTGGAGTTCCACAGGGATCAGTATTGGCACCAATAATGCTTGCTATTTATGTGAATGACATGGATGAAAATGTGGAATGTTACATGAACTTCTTTGCAGATGACGCAAAATTTCTGAGGAAAGTGAATACTGAAACGGACTGTGAATCATTGCAGAGAGATCTGAACAAGGTTTGGAAATGGAGTCAAAAGTGGAAAGTGGATTTTAACATCAAATGTAGCATAATGGAATTTGGAAAAAATATATATATATATACATACATATATATATATATATATATATATATATATATATATATATATATATATATATATATACATACATATATATATATATATATATATCAGGACAGTAAAAATCGGAATATTGGAAGTAAAGGAAGTGGGATCTGAAAAAGACCTGGGAGTAATCATAAAAAATTATGTCCCCTGATAAACAGATTAAAAAAAAAAAAAAAAAAAAAAAAAAAAAATTGGAGAATCCTATAACTTGCTAAGATGTTTACCTACTTGGACGATGGACGAAGAAATGGTGAAGAAATTACTAGTCACACTGATAAGGCTTAGACTGGAGTATGCTGCGACACTATAGTCACCCAATACAAAAAAAAAAAAAAAAAAAAAAAAAAAAAAAAAAAAAAAAAAAAAAAAAAAAAAAAAAAAAAAAAAAAAAAAAAAATCCAGGGAGCAAATGCGAAGATGGCTACTAACACTTTCAGTAATTCCACAGTCACTTACAATTTTCTTCACTTTCTTTTATCCTCTTATAATTGTACGTTATTCATCTGTAGGCCCCATGCCTCTTTCGTAATGTATGTTTTTAGTCAAGTTCCATTACTCAGTACGAAGGTGAATTAAACGTAAATTTTCTTCTTCAATTCTTCCGAATAATATTACACTTCTACAACTTAGTTTGATTAAGTACACCAGAGGACTCCCACCTGGGATCCTTGTACACCCACCAAGCCAAGTCTGCTTCGACGTCACTATTTAATTCATCCAATAACTTTGAACGTTACAAATAAGTGTCACCCTTTACGGGCGTGACTTTACTTCCGTGCACCAATAATTTCTCTCCTCCTCTACCCTTTTCTCCAATCAGAAAGGCTGTTATACTGTCTCAAGCAATACTGCTTACGCAAGCAATCTGAGTCACGAGCTTGAGTGGCTTAGTGTTTACATTTCGTCACATCAGCGCCAATATCGATACCCTAGCTGGTGTTTACAAACTTTAGGTGGTGAGCGAGATTATACAACTCAGCAACTTCCCCTCGGCCATTGTTTTCTAAAAATGTAAGTCGTAAAATGAATTCCTCGCCACCTACCCCCTCCATCTATCTACTTGTCTACCTCAATCTACCAGCCTCTTACAGGGCTCGGCAGCTACCCTTGGTAAGCCCGACCAATTATTTCTGCTACTCTCTTACAGGGCTTGCTAATATATACTTGGAAATCATCATATATAAGAAGCTAAATTATCCTTGGATAAACTGGTAAAATGGTATCAGCAAAACATGTCAAACATATACATTTCAAAGAAATAAGCAACCCCTCCAAAATGCATAAATGTCATTAATAATTCAAGCAGAAAATGGTGAATAACATACATACCAGGAACATAACCCAAATAATATAATGAAATGTTAAATAAATTTGCAAAACTCACTACTTTGATTAAGAACATTAAATTTCAATGGAGAAAGTTTTCATCTTTTCAAAGATGTTGAGCAATATGCAATAAGAGTTATATATACAGTATAGTATTGTAAAGTGTCTCTTCTTGAATTTCAAATATTTGTTTAACACAATTAATTTTTTTTCTAAGACACACTTTTAATGCTTCACAAAATACGATTCAATACTTATGTGAACTGTCCTGATGTATTGGCAAAATTCCGAGTCTGACCACAGCAGGTTCAAAGTCTTCATGTCTGACCAAAGTTGAATCTCTACTTGACACCAAGTTCTAGTAGTTTAGGTCTCCCATCACAAGTACATACATTTGGTCAAAATAATATTATCTGTAGAATACATCAAGATCAATATTCAATTCACATATTTTATTAAAATATTATCTATACTATTCTGGTTCATTAAAATTGATACATAGGGTATCACAGCAGTTATCTTCATAGAACTGTAACCTAACCTTCTTCATATCATCTAAATGGCCTATCAATTCTTTCCTAGTTTCTAAGTGTAAGAGCTTGTATTTTTTTCCACCTGCAGAATCAATTACCCTATATGGACCTGAGTACTTTGGTGAAAGTTTATTATAGGGTGAATGTAGTTTGACCATAACTAAATCTCCTATTTTCAATTCTATTTTATATGCTATTTTGTGTTGCTTTTTCATCTCATGTGAATACTCATACATATGTTCCCTAACTCTTTGGTGAATACTTTGAATTTTTTTTTATCCTATTTGAGATATAATCATCTATATTATACACAGGTTTCTGCTCTGCAATCAAGATTTCATATGGAAGATTTTTGTCTTCCCCAAAAAAATAATAAAATGAGGTGTTTCACCTGGTGCTATGTTAATTTGGTTGTTCAGAGTACATTTAACACAAGGAATCCAAGTATACCAAGTTATACTATGAGGACTTATCATACTTCTAAGACATGTAATAATTTTCTTATTTAACCTCTCTACAGCTCCATTACTTTGTGGATGACTCACTAAAACATTTATTTTCTTTATCTTAAATAAACTACAATTTTTTTTTTTAAGATTTTGTTATTAAATTCAGTTCCATTATCTGAAACTAAGATCTTAGGTGTATTGAAATTACAGATTATCTGATCATAGATTACTGAAGCAATAGTTTCAGCTTTTTTATTCGGAATGGGTTGTAAAATACAAAATCTTGAAAAATAATCAATGGCAACAAATACATATTTATATCCATTCTCAGACAAAGGTAACTCCAATATATCTATGTGAACTCTTTCCCAAAGTTTCTGTGGAATGGAATAGGTAAACATAAGATCAGGTTTTGGTGTATTTCCTTTCACCTTAACACATTTAAAAAAATCTATATAATCATATATATTTTTCTTCATACCTGGCAAAGAATATTTAAGTTGTGCTTGTCTATAAGTTTTATCCTTCCCTGGATGTGAACTACAATCACTATCATGAAGTAACTTCAATATCTCTTTTACAAGAGTTTGTGGTATTACCAACTGATTTACTGGACCTCTAGAAATATCTTTCCCACTTATAACTGTTTTTCTATACAAAAGTCCATTAATCAAATGAAATTCCTCTATGTTATACCCTTTTGGTAGTTTTAGAGGATTTCCTCTTGGGTTCATCAAATACTTGGCTAATGAGTCACAAGTCTTATCATCCTTCTGTTCTCTTATTACACAACGTAAATTTTTTTTTTAAAAGTTTTGTTTATTGTATTTTTTTTTATAGTTTATTATTCCATTTTTCCTGCTGATTTCAAATATGCAATTATTTTTTCTGTATCATCGAGCGTTATAGAAATACATATAATTTCAATGTTACCATGTATATTTTGGAATTGTTATGTGGTCTGCTACTAAATGTTTATCTAATTTTCTCTTTCAGATCAATGACTGAACTATTTACCTGTTAAGATGGCTACTAGAGGATGTGAAAATTCTCCTGATACATTTTGCTATGTGTGTGGTTATTATATTGGGAAAAAACAAGTACTACATAAAATCGTGAGAGGTGCTAAAGTGTGGATAGCGTACAGACTCTATTTCGGAATGCCCATGGGTGACCAGGACAAGCCATGGGCACCTCATGTGATATGTGGAAGCTGCCGATCTACTCTAGAAGGATGGCTGAGAGGTACAGGAAGGGGGATTGCCTTTTGCCATTCCTAGAATATGGAGAGAGCCGAAGAACCATCACGACGACTGCTACTTTTGTATGATTGATGTGACGAAGTACAGGAAAGTGAAAGGAAGACAAGCTCTGCAGTATCCAGGCATACCATCATCTAGAGCACCTGTCCCACATGATGATAGCTTACTAGTACCACAACCACCAGAAAATGCAAGTTTATTTTTATCATACTCTCTTTACTTTTAATTAACTTCAATATTAAGTACTTAATATACATTCACTTTCCTAAAGATATATGGAATACTAATGCTATTCGTCTTTGTTGAAGTTGCTATATTTAGTTATTTTTTTCTTTCCAGATGGAAGATGCAATGGAAATTTCATCTGAAGGGTCAGCAGGTAGCAGCAGCCATGAAATGGGAGACGATGATTTCGCACCAAGAACGACTTCGGAGCCTCACTTTCCAAGTCAGAGTGAGCTAGATGACTTAATCAGAGACTTAGGTCTTACTAAGTCAGGAGCTGAGCTTCTTACATCAAGGATGAAAGAATGGAATCTACTAGGAGAAGACTGCAGGACATCTGTGTACCGGAAACGACATGAAGAATTTAATATTTACTATGACTTTAGTGATAATATGTGTTATTGTAAGGATGTTACTGGTTTGTTTACAGCCCTTGGACTCGAACATGATCCTACAGAATGGCGACTGTTCATAGATAGCTCAACACGAAGTCTCAAAGCAGTATTGCTCCACAATGGAAATAAAAACCCATCTTTGCCTCTTGCACACTCAGTACAGAAGAAAGAAAACTATCATAATGTCAAACAGCTTCTTGAAAAAATCAATTATGCTGAATTCAAATGGGATGTTTGTGGTGATTTCAAGATGCTAGCCTTTTTGCTTGGCTTACAAGGGCTGATGATGATCATTATAATAAAGTTCATTGGCCCCCAAGAGTTGAACTGCAGCCAGGAATGTTAAATGTTCTCAGACAGCCTCTAGTAGATTCGAAAAAAGTTTTATTACCCCCACTTCATATCAAGCTAGGGTTAATTAAACAGTTTGTGAAGGCTTTGGATTTTGGAGGCGAAACTTTCCAAGAAATTTGTCTCATGTTTCCCAAGCTATCTGAGGCTAAGCTCAATGGTGGTATATTTGTTGGACCCCAGGTAAACAAAATGTTGAAGTCGGAGAAACTGGAAAGAGCGATGACGAAAGTTAAAAGAGAAGCTTGGTGTTCATTTCGTGATGTAGTTCGTGGATTCCTAGGAAATCACAAGGACCCTAATTATAAACAAATAGTGGCAAAGCTTATTGAGAACTTCAGGAAACTTGGTTGTCGTATGTCCTTGAAGATACATTTCTTGCATTCTCACCTAGATTTCTTCCCCGAAAATTTGGGGGCTGTCAGTGAGGAGCATGACGAGAGATTTCATCAGGATATCGCAACTATGGAAAGAAGATATCAAGGACGATGGAATACTGCTATGATGGGAGATTACATATGGTTACTAGTCAGAAAAGACGAAAGCATGCATTCTAGAAAATCTCGATCGTCAAAGCACTTCTAATCATGAGAAGAGTCATCAAAACACTTGCAGTGCAAAGTTGTGTTGTTTATTTTGTTCTTACTAATATTGTAGCTCTTAAATACACTTCATATTATGAAAAAAATACTAGATGTTGTATAATTATCCTTAGAATGCTAAAGTAGATTGAATCAATTAACTACTGTAGAGAAAGGTTGCGTATATAACAATAAAATATAAAATCAAGAATAAATAAAGAAATATCGATGTTACGTCAAAACTAATGTGATATTTGGATTCAGTGACACGAAATACATATATAAACATGAAAAAATACAAATAAACAAAACATGTGTTACATTGTGTTATCATTTCCTCATCTAATGATTACTAACTCATCTATACTACAAACAAAATTAATCAACCCTGTCATTGATTGGCTAATATTTCTAGAAAGTGCATCTGCCGCAACATTCTTTCTACCCGGAATATATCAAAATTCAACTTCATAGCACTGAAGTACTGCAAACCATCTAGCGAGTCTGCCCCTGAGATTCTTATGCTTAAATAAGTTCTGAATAGCTGTATGATCAGTCCACACTCTGATTGGATATCCCAGTATCATATCTCTAAAACTTTCTTATGAATATATCACTGCTAACGTTTCTCTTTCTGTTATAGAGTAGTTTCTCTCTGCGCTTTTACAAAATCTTGATGTGTAAGCTATTGGTTTCAAAGTTCCATTTCTCTCTTGCATAAGTATGTCTCCTAACCCTATGTCAAATGCATCAGTGCAAAGAATGAATTCTTTATCATAGTCTGGAAATATTAAAACTGGAGAGCTCGTGAGTTTATCTTTCAACTTGTCAAAATCTTGCTGTTGTGCAGGTCTTCACATGAATTTTGAGTCCCTCCTCATCAAAGAACTTAATGGATTAGCAATGTCAGCATACCGTTGAATACATTTTCTATAATATCCCGTCAATCCCAAGAAACTTCTAACTTTTTCTACATTGTTTGGAACTGGAAAATTCTTTGCTGCTTTAGCCTTTGAATTTACTGTACTAACTCCATGCCTGTCTATCTTATGTCCCGGATAAATAACAATGTCCTGCAAGAACTTACATTTTTCAATTTTCACTTTCAATCCTGCTTCAACTAGTCTTGAGAATATCAAATCTAATTCCTTAAAGTGCTCAGCCGCTGTCTGGAGATTAATAAAATATCATCTAGAAATACACTGGTAGTGTTTCCTAGCAACCCATCTAGAACTGTATTCATTAATCTCATGTAAGTTAATGGACTATTACATAATCCAAATGGCATTCGTTTGAACTCATAGTTGGAGTAGAAAATGCTGTGAACTCTCGTGAGTCTTCATGCACCTCTATTTTCAGTGATCAGTTTATCTACTACTGCTAATTTAGAGTGAGGAACTATGTAGGCAGGAATGAAAATAGGCTGAGTCCCTGGTTTTAATCTAATCTGATATTTTAAAACAGTTATTTTGCCTAAGGCGTCCCCCGGCAAAGCAATGACTAAATTGTGCTTCACAAGCAAAGCAATTAAACTTTCATCCAACTCAGGGTAATTAGTAGGTTCTACTTGATTCTTGTATTTCTTTCCTAATTCTATTTCTTCATGAACTGAACAGATTGATGAAATTGGTAATTCCACCTCCACAGTACTTTCATTTAAAATCTTAATGAGTTTTGTACACACCCGAAAACATCCTATTTGTGTACCTTTCTTTAAGACTATATCTTTATTCAAAGTATCAATCATTAACATTTCTACCATGTTCTTATTTGACTTATAAATCCCTGAGTCCAATTTCAAACCTTTTAATCTAATTGATTCTGGGATGGTTAAAATTTCAGAGTCTACAGTGACTCCTTTCAACTGCACTTTGACCCTGTTAATTGCTCTGGAGTGTAATAATGTCGACTTTATTACGCCACCATCCACAATTTGCAAGGCTTCATTTGTAGTTGATGAATTAGTAATTTCTGGGATTTCTTGAACATCTGAGTTGGGTTCACTATATGTGGCTTTACTTTCTGTTAGTCTGGACCGCTCGGCCTCGTTATCTAAAGTAAAAATGTTATCTTTCCTATCTATTTCTAGGGATTCTTTGATTCCTGTCACTGGTCTTAAGTCTGGTTGATTTAAAAATGGAATTAACTGTGATTTCACTAAGATCCCTAAGTCAGCAGGACATATGACCATGTTCTCTTTTCTCATAGTTGCAAATCCTATCAATAAATCTCCTGGAAAAACAGATTCTTCTACAACTATCACTGGAATGTGCAAATGTTCATTTGTATATAAGATGACTTCTAGTTCAACGTTACCTAATGTTTTTTACCAATTTCCAGTTACTTCTTGCAATGAGTAATTGATTGGTTCCAAGATTTTTACTCCTGGTTTCAACTGGTTTAAAACTCTACTAGTTATAATATTAAATACAGATCCTGTATCAATAAATATTTGAATAGGTTTATTGAACACTCTACCAGCAATGAGAGGTCCTACAGAAGTCCTTCCAATTGTAATTGTCAGTTTATGACTATCTTTGCTCTTGGAGTTTTC
Organism: Oratosquilla oratoria; assembly: GCF_046742065.1. NCBI lineage: Eukaryota > Metazoa > Arthropoda > Malacostraca > Stomatopoda > Squillidae > Oratosquilla > Oratosquilla oratoria. The sequence continues at coordinate 22,003,087 of NC_134789.1, forward strand.
TTTCACCCTTCTATCACTCTTATCCTTAACACAATACTGTCTATTTGTATATATATGGGAGTTCTGTAATATTGGTTTATTCTGTGTCTTGGTGTTTTCCTCTTGTTTCGTGGTGCATACGAAAATTTCTACATTCATGTGTCTTATGCACTATCTTTAGATTATACATACAGAAAGGTGGGTTTCCACACCGATACTCATCATGACCCTCATATTTGCAATTTCTACAAATAGTTCCATAATAACAAGTATCACGATTGTAACATACAATTCTGGTATCCCTTGATGGGCTAGTTTTTTTCTTTTGTCCCACTGTCATCACATATGGATTTATGATTCTGGTCTCACTGTACCCTTGAAGAAGATAATCTACCTCCCCTAAATTTATAGTTGACCTGAGATCTTTATACAGTGTTTTCGCCGTTAAATCATTAGAGTTATTTGTTAACAGGCCAAATGTGATTAATTCTATTACCTGAGAAACTTTAACTTTGTCACCAGATCTTTCTATCCAATCTGAATCTTTCAAGATAGAATTCATGTCTTTTGACCATCTATCTAATCTAGCTAAGTATTCTGTGTCTGATTCACTTATTCTAACTTCTTTTATCATTCTAACCAAAGACCTGATAGGATCCTGATTACACTTTGACATAAAATGTTTAATGAAGAGTTTTTTATACTCTTCATACCTGTTGATATCTTCCATTTGCTGGAAATTTATGATAAACCTAGCTCTACCTTTCTCAGGATCTACATTTTCCTTTAAAATTTCTATTTTCCTTTTTTCATCTGTTATATTTTTGCTTACCATTAAAGTATCTATCATGTAAGAAACTTATTAACTCCTAAGGTGTTTTCATCACCGGAGAATTTGGGAATGTTTATATTTGAGGTATGAATTTCGTGCTTAAGCACTTTATTATTAGTAAGTTGATTTGACTTGACTGCGTCCATATAGTTTTCCTTACCTACGTCAGCCTCGTCGTTCGTCAACCTCGTCGTTCGTCAGCCTCGTCGTTCCTCATCAATCTTCGTTTACCGCTACTTTGTAGTGACTTCTTCCCTGACTTGAAGATCGTCTTGTAAATGATCGCCTTGAAAATAGCCTTGAAGTGCGCCTTAAAGTTCGCCTTGTTCCACTCGTAGTATGAAGACTCCTCGTCTTTGGAGGATGTTCATCCCACCGCTGCCACCACTGTTAGTTCTGCTGCTACTAACACTTTCAGTAATTCCACAGTCACTTACAATTTCCTTCACTTTCTTTTATCCTCTTATAATTGTATGTTATTCATCTGTAGGCCCCATGCCTCTTTCGTAATGTATGTTTTAATCAAGTTCCATTACTCGGTACGAAGGTGAATTAAACGTTAGTTTTCTTCTTCATTTCTTCCGAATAATATTACACTTCTACAACTTAGTTTGATTAAGTACACCAGAGGACTCCCACCTGGGATCCTTGTACATCCACCAAGCCAAGTCTTCTTCGACGTCACTATTTAATTTATCCAATAACTTTGAACGTTACAAATAAGTGCCACCCTTTACGGGCGTGACTTTACCTCCATGTACCAATAATTTCTCTCCTCCTCTACCCTTTTCTCCAATCAGAAAGGCTGTAATACTGTCTCAAGCAATACTGCTTACGCAAGCAATCTGAGTCACGAGCTTGAGTGGCTTAGTGTTTACATTTCGTCACATCAGCGCCAATATCGATACCCTAGCTGGTGTTTACAAACTTTAGGTGGTGAGCGAGATTATACAACTCAGCAACTTCCCCTCGGCCATTGTTTTCTAAAAATGTAAGTCGTAAAATGAATTCCTCGCCACCTACCCCCTCCATCTATCTACTTGTCTACCTCAATCTACCAGCCTCTTACACACGCGCACACACGCACACACACACACACACACACACACACACACACACACACACACACACACACACACACACACACACACACACACACACACACACACACACACACACACACACACACACACACACACACACACACACACACACACACACACACACACACACAAAACACGACCTCGTGATCGTGTGGTTAGAGTTCTCGCCTGCCACTACGACGGTCCGGGTTCTAATCCCGCCCAGGGCTGAAATAATTTAAGTATCGCTGCGCTGAGGGTTGTTACTCCAACATTCATGGGCGGGGAGTTGGGTGTGTGTGTGTGTGCGCGTGTAAGATCACAGTATTACCCATAGATCGGTCATACGAACTCTGAGTTCTCATTCGGGAGGTTAATAACTGTCGATCACGAGTCCAACACGTGATCCAAGACCATGGTAAATATCACACACACACACACACACACACACACACACACACACACACACACACACACACACACACACACACACACACACACACACACACACACACACACACACACACACACACACACACACACACACACACACAAATGCGCGCGACTCGGTGGCGCGGTTGTTAGAGTCCTAGGCTGTCACTACGGCGGTCCGGGTTCGAATCCTGCCCAGGGCTGAAATTATTTCAGTATCGCTGCGCTTCAAGTCGTTACTCCAACTCTCGTGCGCGGGGAGTTAGGTGTGTGTGTGTGCGTGTAATGTCATAGTATTACCCATAGATCGGTCATACGAGCTCTGAGCACTCTTCCGGCAGGGAAATAGCTGTTGTTCACGAGTCCAGCACGTGATCCAAAGACCAAGCGAACACACACACACACACACACACACACACACACACACACACACACACACACACACACACACACACACACACACACACACACACACACACACACACACACACACAAACACACACACAATTAATAAATGAAATTGAAAAAACAGGAGGAATTCAAGGCAAACTGTTGGAATAGAAGAAGGATTTCTTAACTGGGAGAAAAATGAGAATGGTACTTAGAGACAAAAAATTGAAATGGGAAGATGTGAAAAATGACGTCCCACAAGGCTCTGTTTTGGCTCCTTTAATGTTTGCCATATACATAAATGATGAATAATATGGATGAGGGAGTAAATTGTTACATTAACTTTTTTACTGACGATACCAACTTACTCAAGAGAGTAAGAACAGAAGAAGATTGCAGATCGTTGCAAGATGACCTGGATAAAATATGGGAATGGAGTCGGAGATATTAGATGAACTTCAATATTAAAAAATGTAGCATAATGAAAATTGGAAAAAGTAAAAATAGAGTTTCGGGACAATATAAAATTGGAAACAAAAAAGTAAAAAAAGTAAATTCAGAGAGGGACCTGGGAGTAATCATCTCAAGTGACTTGCCACCTGACAAACATACAAACATATAAATAACACAGGGGAACACTTTTTCAGTAACTTTGAGTTGCATTGGATATTTTAACGGATTTTGAAAGAGTTTTAGGCGCTGATTTCAAATCTGAAATTAGTTTTTCTCTAGAAGCTCTAGTTTGTATGCAATTTGAGGTTAATGAAATTGTACATATGTGAACTTGCGTAAACCATGTATAAGCATTTTAACGTCCATATATATAGATAGCTTCTAATATTTTGATCATTCTTCTTTTGTTTCAGTTCAAACATGGCTTCCAGAATGAGACATCATTGCAGAAACAAGCCTGATGCCTTCTGCTACACACTCAATCGTCAGAGACGTAACATATCCTCGTTCGTCAAGCGTGCCTACAAGGCATATTTTGAAGTTCATCTTGGTGATCAAGACAAGCAATGGGCTCCTCATGTTGTGTGCCACAATTGTGAGGAAATGCTTCGAGACTGGACCAAAGGAAAACGCAAAGGTCTGCCTTTTGGAGTTCCAATGATTTGGCGCGAACCCACCAACCATGTAACTGACTGTTATTTCTGCATGGTAAACACAACGGGTGTTGGGAAGAAAAACCGACATAAGATTACGTATCCGAACATTCCCTCAGCTATTCGGCCTGTTCCGCACTCTGAAGAAGTACCTGTTCCAGTTTTCAAAGGCTTGCCTTCATTGGACGATAAAGACATTGGACATGATACAAGCCAGCAAGACAGTTGTGACAGTGAATTGTCAGAAAAGTGTTCACAATCGGAGGACTGTTCTTCAGACACTGAACCTTTCCCCGTCCCTAAGCCTCTTCCCCAGGCTGAACTGAATGATTTAGTGCGGGATTTAGGTCTTTCAAAGAAAGCAGCAGAGCTTTTGGCATCAAGATTACAAGGCAGAAATCTTGTTGATCACTCTGTTAAAGTATCATATTTCAGAAAGCGTGACCAGCTTTTTGTGACCTTCTTTTCAAAAGACAGACAGTTTGTTTACTGCCATGACATCCCAGGGCTTCTCAAAGAACTGGGTGTACCTTACTATAGTCCTGCTGAATGGAGACTCTTTTTAGACAGTTCAAAACGCAGTCTAAAGTGTGTTCTTTCACATAATGGCAATGTTTATGGAGCAGTACCTGTCGGTCACTCAGTGCATTTGCGGGAAGACTATGATGATATGAGAATGGTCATGGACTTATTAGAGTATCATGAGCACAATTGGATAATTTGTGTAGACTTAAAGATGGTCAACTTTCTTCTTGGACAACAGAAAGGTTTCACCAAGTTTCCATGTTTCCTCTGTATGTGGGACAGCCGAGCACGAGACAGACATTGGGTCCAGAAGGACTGGCCTATTCGTGACACCCTTGAAGCAGGCATGCCAAATATCATACAAGACCCAATTGTAAACAGAGATAAGATCATCTTTCCTCCTCTTCACATCAAATTAGGTTTGATGAAACAATTTGTCATGGCACTGGAAACCGAAGGTGAATGTTTCCAACACATCATCACAGCTTTACCAGGGTTATCATTTGAGAAGATCAAAGCAGGCGTGTTTGATGGCCCACAGATTCGAACCCTAATTCGTGATGATCAGTTTGTTGCTAAGATGACCGCTTTAGAAAGGGCAGCATGGTTATCCTTTGTGGCAGTCGTTCAGAACTTCCTTGGAAACAATAAGGCGGAGAACTACAGTGAACTTGTGAACAGAATGCTCCTCGCTTTTCGTGATCTCGGGTGCAACATGAGCATCAAGCTTCATTTTTTGAACAGCCACCTTGATCAGTTCCCTGACAACCTGGGGGCTGTGAGTGACGAACAAGGAGAACGATTCCACCAAGACCTAAAGATCATGGAAGAACGCTACCAAGGGCGCTGGGACAAAAGTATGATGGCTGACTACTGCTGGAGCATTAAACGAAATTGCCCAGATGAAATGTACAAACGCAAAAGTTACAAACGCAAATTCCTGCCTGAAAAAAATACACAAAGAAATTGATAAGCTTCCATCAGCTGTGGTGATGTTCTGAAGGATGCTAATCTAACTTTGGGATAGATGTTCTGTTAATGTTCTGTTTCTTTTGCCTTAATAAATGTACAGAAATGGCTTTCATACTGTTTTAAGATTCAAGTGAACAAAAGAATTGTGGCTGATATTGCAATTTCCTATAATAACGAAAATTTAAAAAATAAATAAAAATGTCAAATTGCATAAAATCTGTAGCTTGCAGACAAAACCCGACTTCAGATTTGAAATCAGCACACTCAAGTTGACTATAGAAAAGTCTTTTTTTAAATGCAACAAAATGAGTGTTCCCCAGTGTAATTTATTAAGATCAATGAATGTGGCCTTCGACTACATAGATAAGGAGATGGTTAAAAAAAATAGTTGTTACACTAATAAGACCGAAATTAGAATATGCTGTATCAATGTGGGCACCTAGCACAAAAAAGAACATAAGAAAATTAGAAAGAATAAAAAAAGCAGCGACAAAAATGGCACCTACACTGTCAAATCTGACATATGAACAAAGATTGGAGAAATTGCAGTTGTCAACACTAGAACAGAGAAGGGAAAGAGGCGATTTGTTGACAATTTTCAGAATAATGAAGGGGATGGAAGTTCTCGATAGAGATGATTTATTAAAGTGGGACAGAAGAGAAACAAGAGGACACGAAAACAAACTAAAGAAAGACAGTTACAGAAGAGACCTGAAAAAAATAGCTTTCTACATAAAGTGATCGTTGTCTGGAACAAACTGAACAGAGAAACACTGAATGCCAGAATTATACACGATTTTAAGACCAAAATGGATGTGGAGAGATACGAAAACGGGTCACTACGAGCATAGCTCTCGTCCCGTAAAATACAACTAGGTAAATACACACACACACACACACACACACACACACACACACACACACACACACACACACACACACACACACACACACACACACACACACACACACACACACACACACACACACATATATGTGTATGTATATATATATATATATATATATATATACAGACTGAATGGTTCCCAATGATCAATTAATATATTTTTTTTTGTAAAAAAATATATTAATTGATCACTGGGAACCATTCAGTGTATATGTATAAACTTTCCCACGATGCACATACTAGCTAAATGCACTATCATAACGGAGGTGGGTTGAACGCGATATTTCGTGTAGGTGTATGTAATTCGAGCATACAAATATAAGAAAGTCGTACTCAACTTATATCTCTCTTGATAGCGTATTGGTTTAAGTCACTGTAACTTTGTTACGGGTTAGCTGGGTTCGAATCCTCGGCTCGTCCACGTTTCAATTTCTAACGGATGCCTCCATCGAGCGATTCTCCAGTCTCGACTGCGATGGCATGCAATTAAAAGTGATTTGTGGAAAAAAAAAAAAATATATATATATATATATATATATATATATATATATATATATATACCAAAGGCTTTTTCCCCCTACACGGGGGGTAGCCAAAAAGAAAAAGGCATAGAAACCACTCCCACCCATTCCATTTCCTATATATTCCACTCCCCTCCACCCTCCTCCCTCCCTCCCATCTTGGCACCTCCTGGATGAAGGTCATCCCTGCATCCTGTCCACTGTCCTGGGTCAGAAGCAGTGTCGCAAGACACAGCACATCCACTGCAATGCAGCTTCATAAATTCGGCGACCCCCCCCCCCTCCGTCCCCCCATGCAGAAAAGGAGAAGACGGGGAGAAATCCGTTTGGGCTGCGTCGATTTTTTTCTCATACATACTTCCTCACTCCCCATCCCCCACCCACTCCCTCTCATGCATAACAGCATCATCTATACACAACCCTTCTCCATTCACCCCTATCTTCTCTCCCCTTCCGTCTTTCCTCAACAGACATTCCTCTATTTTGTAATACCCCTTTCACCCCTCATATTCACTCCTTCCACCTCTACCTTCTACACCTCTTCTACTAATCTTTCTTTACTTATTCTCTCCATGTGTCCAAACCACCCTAATACTCTTTCATCAACCCTATCTCCCAGCTCCCTTTCCACCCCTGTTCTCCTCCTCACCTCCTCATTCCTCACGCTATCTAGTCTAGTAACCCCTATCATACTTCTCAGACAGTGCTGTTGGCACAAACACTCCTTCATATAACCTCCTCTTAGCATCCATTCCCAGATGTCTATTTCTCATTACACTTTTCAATCCACCAAGGCATTTACTCGCTTCTCTCAATCTACATTTTACCTCCACCCCCACTCCTCTATTTCCTGCCACATTCGCACCCAAGTATCTAAAACTATCCACTTCCTCCAGTTTCTCACCCTTAATGCTCACTTCCAGCCTTACTTTTGCCCACATTTATCTTCAGCTTCCTTCTTTCACACACCTTCTCAAACTCTGTCACTAACTTCCTCAATCCCTCCTCTGATCCTGCTACAAGCACAGTGTCGTAAGCAAACAACAACTGGCTCACCTCCCACTTTTCTCCATTTTCTTTAATCATCTCCAACCCCTATCCCACTACCCTTGCATTCACCTCTCGCACCACCCCATCCATGTAAAGATTGAACAGCCAGGGCGACATAACACATCCCAGACGAAGTTCCACCTTTACCTCAAACCATTCACTCTCTCCATTTCTAATCCTAACACAAGCTCTACTACTCTTATAAAAACTCTTGACTGCTCTTAACAGCTTTCCTCCTATCCCATATATCTGCAGTACCTCCCACAGTGCCTTCCTGCCTACCCTGTCGTAAGACTTTTCCAGATCCATAAAAGCCCAAAAAACATCCTTACCTTTTCCTATAGCTTTCTCACATATCTGTCTTACCATAAAAATCTGATCTACACATCCCCTACCTGTCCTAAACCGACACTGTTCCTCACCAATTACTCCCTCTATTCCTCTCCTAATCCTCTCAATCAAGACCCTCCCATAAGCCCTCCCAACTACACTCAACAAGCTGACCCCTCTGAAACTACTACACACACACTTGTCCCCCTTTCTCTTGTAAAGCGGAACTATACAGGCACTCCTCCAGTCCTCCGGCACTCTACCCTCTCTTAAACAAATATCAAATAACCTCACCAGCCAGTCCACCATAACTGTGCCTCCTTTCTTCAGACATTCAGCATGGCATCCATCCAACCCAGGTGCCTTACCTGCTCTCATCTTCTTAACAGCTGCTTTCACTTCATCCTTCCCTATCTCTCCTCCATTTTCCTCACTCATCACTCTCATTTTCTCATCGCTTCCCACTGCAACTACCTTTCCCTCCCTATCCCCCTTTACATTTAGCAACTCCCTAAAATACTCTGCCCACCTTCCTCTCACTGCCTTCTCTTCCATTATCATCTCTCCATCTGCACCTTTTACCTTTTCTTCTCTACTTGATTCACCTCCTCTTTCTTTTTTAATTTCATTATAAAACATCTTTTTATTACTTTCAAAATTTTCTGTTATACTTGTACCCCATTTCACATCTGCTCTCCTCTTTGCTTCCTTTATCTTATACTTAACTTCCTTTCTCTTTACTTTGTACCTCTCATACGATTCCCTCGTCCTAATTTGTAGCCAATCTATGAATGCCTGCTTCTTCTCTTCTACACCTTTCTTTGCTTCCTTATTCCACCACTCACTACCCTTCTTTCTATTTCCTCCCACCCTCCTTGTTCCACACACCATCTTTGCACACCTTATGACTCCCTCCTTAAACCATCTCCATTCCTCCTCCACTCCTATTTCTACCCTATCCTTTACTCCCTCCCACTCCTCTTTCAGCTTCTTCTTATACGCATTCTCCTATTTTCTCTCATTTAATCATTTCACTCTAAGTACCTCCCTACCTTCTGCCCTTTTCCTCTTTCTTCACCTATTCTCCACTCTCTATTTACCTTCCACCAGATAATGATCTGGTATTCCCCCATTCTCTCCCCTTAGAACATATACATCCTTAACTCTTCCCACCATACTCCTGGTCACCAGTATATAGTCCATTAACGCTCCATCTGCCACCCTTCCATCCACCACTCTCTCCCATGTGTAATTATGTTTGACTTTCTTCCTAAACACTATATTTGCTATCATCAACTCTCTTTCAAGACACATCTCCACCATTAATTCTCCACTACGATTTTTACCTGGAACTCCATACTTCCCAATCACTCCGTCTATTGGTTTATCTCCTACCCTAGCATTAAGGGCTCCCAATACAACTACATTGACATTTCTCCCTAATCCCTCTATGCACTAATTTATATATACCCAAAGGCCTCCCTTTCCTCTACGGTCTTCTCACTACCAGGTCCATACGCACTTACAAAAAGCCACATCTCCCTTCCCAGCTTCGCCTTCATCCACATCAACCTTGATGAAACCCCCTTCCACTCCACTACCCACTTACTTATCTCCTCACTTACTAGTATAGCCACCCCTTCTCTCCCTCATCCCCTCTTCACTCCTGAGTACCTCCCAGCTACACTCCCAAACTCACAGTTGCCCTTTCCTTTCATTTTACTTTCACTCAACGCCAGCACATCCATCTTTCTTCTCACAAACATACTGCCTATCTCTTCCCTTTTACTCTCATATATATCATATTCACACATATTAAAAGACTCAAACCTTAGGGTACTGGTTGGAAAACTCCCAGACCCTCTTATGCCTTTACAGATGTTTTGAATCTGCGTTTATATCCCTCATTGATAATATAAATCAGAACAGCGGATTTTTTGCAATAAATAAAACATTAGCAATTTTAATAACCAAGTAACAAGCAATTTACGCAAACTGTGTGTATACCATTTTTATATTTGTTTCTCCCCGCAAGCTCGGGCTATATAAGGAGTAAAATGTTTCTCAACTGTGTTATTTCTGAAGAAGGCCTGCTGGGCGAAACATTGAATATTTTGGATCCCATACTCTGCGTTTGGCCTCTCTCCTACAGTGCTGTTGCAGTCGTTGTTCCTTTTACTTTATATATTCTTTTTCTTACTTTTGTCTTGGAACACACTTTTCCACTCCTTCTTTATAAACTTTTGTCAAAATATCCCATTTCTCTTCTACTGTTGTTTCCTCCTTGTGTATTCTTTCCCAGTCAGCTTTTTGAAAGAATTCGCTTATTTTAAAATTTGTTTTTTCATACATCAATCTTCCCTTTCTATATTGTTAATTTTTTCTATGTGTTTTTCCTCATTTAGTTCCAGTTTAACCAATTTGTGGTCACTTTTACTTATTGGTGTCTTATATTCAATCTTGTCCACTATTTTGGGTTCTGATGTGATTATTAGGTCCAGTCTCGATGGTTCTTTCTCATTTCTATACCTAGTATTCTCTTGTATCCATTGCGTCATTGTATGTTCTATAATCATATCAAGTAGTACACTTCCCCATACGTCGTCTCCACCCTTCACTGTCATCTCTTCCCAGCAGATTTCTTTTACAATTAACGTCACCCATTATAACTATTCCTCCTCCATCTTCCATTATCTTATTTAGTGTTATCCTTGTGCCTTCTAACATATTTTTGTGTTCTTTCTCTTCCCACGAAGCCGTTTTAAGAGACACATAATTTACTACAAACATCCTGCTCTTCCCATCCCTGTCCTCCACTTCCATCACAATTATCTCTACTCTATTCTTTCCATGTGTGACATTCCTCACATTTATATCCTTCTTAGTCATGAACATAACTCCATGTCCTACACTGTTGGGTGACAGTGGACCTTTTAATTTTGTCTCTACAATTCCCATTATGTCCATTTTTTCTTGTCTTCATGTTATCATTCAGTTTGTTCAAGCCTGTTATTAATCCATCTATATTTGTGTAAGACACTTTTAATTTTCTGCTGCTTCCATTGTGTTTTCTGTTTCCCTTCTTTTTTTCTCTGCTATGAACCATTTCCTCACTTTCATATTCACTACTCTCCAATAGAATTTATCTTTTTCTGACTGTTCTTTTCTCGTTTTTTCCTTAGCTTCTAGTCTTTTTGTTTTCTCATCCTCTCTTTCCTCTTTATTCATTTCTCTTTTTATCCATACCTTTTTATATTGCTCACTGTCTGCTAGTTTCCCTGTTTTTGCTAAGATATTCTCTGCTGTCGTTTGTGACCTGAATTTAACCTTAATTGGTCTGGTCTTATCTGTATTGTATTTCCCTATTCTATATATTTCTTCTATTTGTTTCCCTGTTTCTGGTTCATCTTCTTGAACTACTTCTAATATCTTATTTACTTTTTCCTTTTCCTCCTTTATTCTTGTAGTCCTATTTGGATTATACTTCTCTTCCATCCCTAATATTACAAAGGATTACAAAGGCGGAGCATACCGACAGGAGACCTTTTGGTCCATATTTAGGTCGGATGCGAAAAAATCATGATAATAAGAAATGAATAAATAAAAACTATAATAATGTAAATAACAAATAAAATACATGAATAAATGCATAGGTATAGTTAAATAATAAACAAACAGGTAAATAGTAAATGACAATAAATTGACATATAACTAATAATAGATGAGAATCAAACAGACAAACGATAACAAAACAAATAGACAAATAATATGAAATAAATGATAATCATTACAGCATCTTGCTTAGGTGTTTATCTAAATGATTCTTAATGCTTCGAACTGAACTACATTGCACTGCCTCTGCAAGAAGTTTATTCCATTCATTAACTACACGCTTGGCGAAGTTGTTTCTACCCACTTCCAAATTGAATATATTTCTGGACAGTTTGAGACCATTGTTTCTTGTCTGATTTTCATTTAGTGTGAAAATTTTGTCGCTTTTGATGTTGTCAATTCCCTTTAGAATTTTAAAGACCTGTATCAAGTCACCTCTGAGTCTACGCTTTTTTTTTTTTTAGAGAAAATAGATTCATATGTTTTAGTCGATTTTTGTATGATTTATTTTTGATATTTGGAATCAGTTTAGTGGCTCTCCGTTGTACTTTTTCCAGTCTGTCAATGTCATTAATGAGATTCGGTGACCATATGGAAACAGCATATTTCAAATGTGGACGAACTAACGATTTATATAGCTTGTTAATGAGTGATGAACTTTTGAAATCAAAAGATCGCGCAATCAGTCCTAGAATCTTATTTGCTTTCTCAGAGGCTGAAATACACTGCTTGGATGATTTGAGATCGTTACTAATAATTACGCCGAGATCTTTTTTATTCACTTTTGTTACCGAATTTCCAAATAACTTGTAATCGTACTTACTGTTATTCTTACCTATGTGCATTACCTTGCATTTACTTATGTTAAATTTCATTAGCCACTTTTCAGACCATTGCTGTAATTCATCTAAATCTTCTTGATTATCTGATTGGTTTAAGTGATTATTTGCCATTCCGCACGGTTTTGTATTATCAGGAAATTTGGAAACAGTAGATTTTAATCCATGGTCTATATCATTTATATATACTATGAATAGAAGTGACCCAAGAATGGAACCCTGAGGAACTCCACTTGTAACATTTTTCCATCTAGAAGTTTTCCCATATAAAATAACTCTCTGTTTTCGATCATTCAACAAATTTCTAGTCCAACTTAATAGGCTACCACTTATTCCGTGTGAAGCTAATTTAGTAAGTAGTCTTTCGTGTGGGATGGTATCAAAAGCTTTTGCAAAGTTTAAATATATTAAATCTATATTGTTTCTTTTGTCATAATTTGAGATAACTGTGTTGTAGAGTTCGAGTAAGTTAGTCACGCAAGAACGTTTCCGTCTGAAACTATGCTGGCTATCATTTATCAAACGGTTACTTTCTAAATGATGTTCGATAGCATCTCTGATGATAGTTTCCATAATTTTTCCTACGAATGAAGTCAAACTTATAGGCCTATAGTTATTTGGCTTCTTTTTGTCACCTTTTTTAAATATGGGAGTAACGTTAGCTAGCTTCCATTCTCTTGGGACATCTCCGGATATGATGGATATAATTATACATTTCTTTTTATCCGCTAAGTCTCTTACTATATTTTCCTTTCCCCCATCACTTTAATAACTGTGTCCTTAGTTTGTTCTTTCATCTGCTGTTCCATTATACCTCTAAATTCAATTTTATTGTTCTCTTGTGCTTTTTTCCAACCGCTTACCTCATTTGCTATGGACTCTTTATTCTCTTTATTATTACTCTTTAATTCCTCATTCTCATTCTTTACTTCTCTTAACTGTCTTTTTAATTCTTCTATTTTTTTTTTTAGTTAGGCTTTGATTATCCTTCTTTAGTTCTTCCAGTTTATCAACTCTTTGTGTAACTAGCGTTAATTGGTTAAACCTAACTTCCCATGTTTCGTTCATTTCTTTTAGTTTCTCCTCTAGATTTACTAGTCGGGGGAGGTTGTCATTTCCTCCCTCATTAGATCCATGAAAATAATCATCTTCACCTTTCATTGCCCTGCTCTTATCTATATTTCTAATTTTTTACATTTTTACTAATCTCTTCGACTTCACCACTGTCGTCTGCCCCTCAGCTCTTTAACATGCCGTCTGACCTCCTGGGCCCATTCATCCTCTTCCTCATTTCCTTCCATTTTCCTCAGTAATCCCTCTATTCTCCTATTTCTTCACCTTCCCACTACACCACGAGCTTTCCCCTTCCCTATTAATACAACACAAGTACTCCCTCGTTGTTGAGATCCTCGAAAATTGTAGATTTTTTCCGGAGTCCAAACTTCGTTGTCACTTCGACCGACGTGTGTGTGTGTGTGTGTGTGTGTGTGTGTGTGTGTGTGTGTGTGTATTACTTTCAATTTTTTCTTTCATAGTCTTGCCTGATTTCACATATACTCTCCTTTTTGCCTCCTTTGCCTTATGCTTTACTTCTCTTTTCTTTCGTATATATATATATATATATATATATATGTATATATATATGTATATATATATGTATATATATATGTATGTATATATTCTCTATCTTATGTACTTTCCTGAAGAGGGCTACAGTTGATAGCCGAAATATAGGATTTTTCTTTATTCGAAGTTTATTCTTTCTCCGACTGTGGGTTCCTGTGTGTAATGTATACATACATATATATATATATATATATATATATATATATATATATATATATATATATATATATATCAGATAATTTTTTTATGACTGTCGCGCAAGGATTCGAACCTGCTACACAAGGTGCCTGAGTGGCCCGTTGTGCGCCAGGTGCGATGCCTGGCGCGCCGGTCAGGAAAAATTAAGCTGATGGTGGGCGCTGGCCACTGGCGAATTTCTCATATATATATATATATATATATATATATATATATATAAACATATATATATATATATATATATACTTTTTTTTTGCAAATAAATCACTTGAACATGCATTACTGGAAGAAGTGGATAGATTTAAATACTTGAGGTGAATGTGACGGGAAAAGAGGAAAAAGAAAAAGTAAGCAGTTTACTAGAATTAGTTCAGGAAGATGAACCTGAAATCATGAAACAAATTGAAGAGATGAATAGACTCGGAAAGTATAGTACAGATAAGACCAGACCAATTAAGATTAAATTCAGGTCACAAACGACAGCAGAGAATATCTTAACAAAAACAGGGAAACTAGCAGCAAGTGAACAATATAAAAAGGTATGGATAAAAAGAGAAATGAATAGAGAAGAAAGAGAGGAAGAAAAAATGAAAAGACAAGAAGCGAAGGAAAAAACGAGAACAGGACAGAGACAGAAAAAAAGAAAATCTATTGGAGAGTAGTGAATAAGAAAGTGAGGAGATGGGCCATACCGGAGAAAAACAAAGAGGAAACAGAAAATACAATGGAAGTAGCAGAAAATTAAGAGTGTCTTACACAAATATAGACGGATTAATAATAGGATTGAATTAACTGAATGATTATCTGAAGGAGAAAGAACCGGACACAATATAGAATTGTAGAGACAAAATTAAAAGGTCCACTACCACCCAACAGTGTAGGACATGATGCATATAATCATTGGATTAGAAACAGAGAGACAAAACAAGGGGGTGGAGTTATGTTCCTGACTAAGAAAGATATAAATGTGAGGAGTGTCACATATGGAAAGAATAGAGTAGAGATGATTACGATCGAAGTGGAGGACAGAGATAAAAAGAGCAGAAAGTTTGTGATAAATTCTGTGCCTCCAAAAACAGCCTCGTGGGAAGAGAGTGAACATAAAAGTATGTTAGAAGACACAAGCACAACATTAAATAAGATAATAGAAGATGGAGGAAGAATAGTTATGATGAACGACTTTAATTGCAAAGAAATCTGTTGGGAAGAAATGACAGTAAAAGGTGGAGAAGACTCATGGGGAAATGTTCTACTTGAGATGATTATTGACCATACAATGACACAATGGATTCAAGAGAACACTAGGTATAGAAATGAAGAAGAACCATCGAGACTAGACCTAATAATCACATCAGAACCTGGAATAGTGGAAAAGATTGAATATAAGACACCAATAAGTAAAAGTGACCACATATTGATTGAACTGGAACTAAATGAGGAAAAATACATGAAAAAATGAACAATATAGAAAAGGAAGATTGATGTATGATTTTTTTTTTTTTTATAAAATAAGACAATTCTTTCAAAAAGAAAACTGGGAAATAATATACAAAGAGGAAACAACAGTGGAAGAGAAATGGAATATTTTGACAAAAATTTATGAAGGAGTGGAAAAGAATATGTAAAGTGCTGGTACAACAAAAGTTGTAGGGAGTTAAAAGACAAAAGAGATAAAGCTTGGACCAAATTGAAGAAAGACAAAAGACCTGAAAAATGGAAAATATATACTAGTTATAGAAATGAATATGTACAAGTGCGCAGAGAGGAAAAGAGAAAATATGAAAAAGATGTCATATAAAAATGTAAAGATCAACCAAAACTATTTTACAGATTTGTAAACAGCAAACTGAAAAACAAATAAGAATTAGAAAAATTACGACAAGGAGAATTTGAATACACAGAGGAAATAGAAATGGCAGAAATTATGAACAAGCATTTTAAATCGGTGTTTACAAGGGAGAAAATACTACCTGGAGAAATCGAATGGAAAGAGAAAGTCCCTCCTATGAAAGAAATAGAAGTAACAAAGAATGAAATACTGGGTGGAGGAAGAATAAGCGAAGATGGGCTGGAACTTTTCATTGCTTATACGTTTCGACCGACTCGGTCTTCTTCAGTAAGCTGTCTACAAACAGTTGGACCACACATTTATACATTCGAGGATGGGAACAAGGACAGGTCACCCCGCTGGCTGTCTGGGGATTCCCTTTCCCGTATCATGCATACGTTTCCCAATTGTATTTATAATTAATTTACTTGTTGCCTTTGACAAACAAACAAAACCTTCCCTGTCATTGATATTTTCATAATAATTAATTAATGTAGGCAGCTTCAACAGTCTTCCTCATGTCTCTCCTTAATCCCGTGTGTAAAACCTCGACTCCATCCCAGTGGGGCAAATGTCCAGATCGGTCAGCATGTTGGACGAGTGAGTTAGATGTCCTGTGTGACCTCAAGAAGACCGAGTCGGTCGAAACGTATAAGCAATAAAAAATTCCAGCCCATCTTCGCTTATTCTTCCTCCACCCAGTCTCTCATCTGTCTAAACCATTCATCAAAGAATGAAATAATGAAACACTTGAGCAACCTTGATGTCAGAAAATCGCATGGACCAGATGAAATAGCAAACTGGATTTTGAAAGAATGCTGGAATGAACTGGCAGACAAAATACATAGACTAATAAACAGTTCCCTGAAAGAAGGAAAAGTTCCAGAAGACTGGAAAAGAGCAAATATAGTACCTATATATAAAGGGGGAAATAAAGAAGACCCTACCAACTATAGACTAGTCTCTCTAACAAGTGCAATAGCAAAAATGTGTGAAAGAATGATCAAAAATAGATGGGTAAAGTATTTAAAAAAAAAACACAAAAAAAACGTGCTAAATCCAAGGCAATTTGGATTCAGACATGGACGATCATGTGTCACCAATTTAATATGTTTCTATTCAAGACTAATAGACATAATACAAAAAAGAGATGGATGGGCTGATTGTGCATTTCTAGACCTAAAAAAAGCTTTTGACAAAGTACCACATAAGAAGTTGCTTAAGAAATTAGAAACTGAAGGAGGAATACAGGGCAAACTGCTTAAATGGATGGAAGACTTTTTGCAAGAAAGAAAAATGAGAGTAGTGATAAGAGACAAACACTCTAATTGGTATGAAGTAAGAAGTGGTATTCCACAAGGAACAGTTCTAGCCCCAATAATGTTTGCTATATATATTAATGATATGGATAAAGAAATTGAAAGTTATATGAGCTTCTTTGCAGATGATGCAAAACTATTAAAAAAAGTGAACACTGAAGAAGATTGTGAATCACTACAGAGTGATCTCAATAAAGTATGGGAATGGAGTAAGAAGTGTGAGATGGAGTTCAGTACTAAGAAGTGTAGTATAATGGAATTTAGAAAAGCATAATAAAAGAAAAAAAAGAATAGTAGGATCATATTAATTGGGAGAAGAAGGAATAAAAAAAAAAAAAAAGTTGAAAATGAGAAGGACCTAGGAGTCACTGTTATGAATAATATATCACCTGAGAAACATATAAACAAGATTTTTGGAGAAACTTATAATTCAATAACAACAATCAAAATGGCATTTACATACCTGGATGAAGAAATGGTGAAGAAAATACTACTCATTTTGATAAGACCAAGATTGGAATATGCAGCAACGATGTGGTCACCAAGTACAAAAAAAAGGAAAACAAAACTTGAAAGAATACAAAGATCAATTACAAATTTGGCACCAACACTCTCAAAACTTTCATATGAAGAGAGACAAGCAAAACTTGAGCTACAGACATTAGAGCAAAGAAGAGAGAGGGGAGATTTGATAACTATTTACAGAATCATGAAAGGAATATAAACTATTGATAGAGAGGATCTAATAAAATGGGATGATAGAAATACAAGAGGACACGGAAAGAAAATCAAGAAAGACAGCTATAGAAGAGATATGAAAAAGAACAGCTTTCTACATAGAGTAATAGACATTTGGAACAAGTTAGATGAGAAAGTAGTGTGTGCAAAAACAATACATGAATTCAAAAACAGTTTAGATAAAATGAGATATGAAGACGGGACACCACGAGCATAGCTCTCCTTCCCGTACAATACACACACACACACACACACACAACACACACACACACACACACACACACACACACACACACACACACACACACACACACACACACACACACACACACACACACACACACACACACACACACACACTGGCGGAATAGTACTCTCGACTCTAAATAGTATTCCCATGACAACTCACTCCCACTCACCACTCCTTCCTTCCGATCTCTCAAATCGGAGCCAACTCTCTGTAGGCCACGGGGGCTCATTGCCTCCACCCCCTCTCCTACTCCCTATATGACACTGGGACCCTTTGTTTCCCCCTTCTTCTCTCCCATTCTGTGTGAGTCACTGGGACTCTTTTCTCCTTTCTTCTCTCCCATTCTGTGTGAGTCACTTAGACTCTTTGCCTCTCCTTTCTTCTCTCCCATTCTCTGTGAGTCACTTAGACTCTTTGCTTCTCCTTTCTTCTCTCCCATTCTGTGTGAGTCACTTGGACTCTTTGCCTCTTCTTGATTCTCTCCCATCCTCCGTGAGTCACTTAGACTCTTTTCCTCTCCTTTTTTCTTCCCATCCTGTGTGAATCACTTAGACTTTTTTCCTCTCCTTTCTTCTCTCCCAGTCTGTGCGAGTCACTTAGACTCTTTGTTTCTCCTTTCTTCTCTCCCAGTCTATGTGAGTCACTTAGACTCTTTGCCTCTCCTTTCTTCTCTCCTATTCTGTGTTAGTCCCTTAGGCTCTTTGCCTCTCCTTTCTTCTCTCCCATTCTGTGTGAGTCACTAAGACTTTTTTCCTCTTTTTTCTTCTCTCCCCTTCTGTGTGAGTCACTTAGACTCTTTTCCTCTCCTTTCTTCTCTCCCATTCTGTGTGAGTCACTTAGACTCTTTGCTTCTCCTTTCTTCTCTCCCATAAACAGACGAGTCAGGTCAGACACTTCCGACTCGCTGTCTCGTTCCTCACGGAACAGGAACCTCAAGTCCACCTCTGTCTCGACTTGGGTACTTTCACTAGGGATTTTTCCCTCGGGATTCAGACTGTCCTTACATTTAGGATTTCCACAGCCTTCCCCTCTCAAGACCTTTATTGGCCTCACTTGGTCCTTAGACCCTTCTCTCTCTCTTCTCTCCCATGTGGGTGTGGGGCACATCTTCCCACCCACTAAGTCATTTCCTAGAATGACTTCAACTCCTTCCACTGGCAACTGATCTACTAGGCCCATCTTTGCCTATATCTACTAGTAACACCATCGCTAGGCCTCTAGGGAGCCTATAACTTCTCTCCCTTTTGCTACAGTTTTTTCTACTAAACTACTGAGCATTACTGATTGGAGGGCTCCTGAGTCTCTTTTCCTCTTCTCTCCCTTTATGGTGATTGTTCCTTGAAAAGGGAAAGGGTCATAACCTCTCAAGTGAGGTTTCATCTCATCGTTTTCCTTACCGCCTGTGGCAGCAATACTCATGAGGGCCACTACTTTGGTGGCCTCCTCTTCGTCCTCCTCCTCTCGCACTTTACCTTCTGTGTGGGTGTCCCATCAATTTAATAATACTATGGGTTTAACCTTCTCTATTTCCCTTCTCCTTTGCCAACGATCCCTCATCAGGTGGCCTACCCTTCCACAGTAGCTACATGAAATTATCTGCGATGACTTACTATAGTCACCTTTCTTGAACTCTAGGGATTTCGTAGGTCCACCCGGGGAGGTTGATTGTGGGATCCTCGGTTGTTTCTCTTTCCCCCTTGGAGTAACTGAGAATTTCCCTGCAGTAGGTTTAAGTATTTCGTATTCATCTGCTAAGATTGCAGCCTCTTCCAACTTTGAGACTTCTTTCTCATAAAGGTACAAGGACACCTCTTTAGGGATGAATCTCAGATACTCTTCTATCAACATTAACTCAGCTAGTTTCCTATAAACTCCATTTATGTTACGGGATCTTACCCATTGGTCCCATAACATTCTTTTCTCACTACTAAATTCAAAGTGTGAGATATTAGATTGCTTCCTTGGATTCCTAAATTTTACCCTATAAACTTCAGGGACTAACTCATAGGTTCGTAGGATGGCTGCTTTTATTTCATCGTAATCCTTTGTTTGTGAATCCTCCAAAGCACCATAAACCCTTAACGGTTTGCCTCTGAGGCTTGATCGCAACAATGCAGGCCAATATTCCTTCGGCCACTGATAATCTTCCGCTATTCCTTCAAACGTTCTAAAGTAAGTATCCCCCTGTGATTCATCAAATTCAGGAAGTAATTTGCGTTGTGTACTACATCAAAACTGAGCCTCCCATGCACGAGTTGAGTGTCTGGTAGCACTTGTCTACTTGTAATTTAACTTGAAATCTAAGGTTTTCATTTTCTATCCTCACCCTCTCAGTTTCTTCCCTCTTGACTTCTGCTTTTACTCTAGGTATCTCTAACTTCAATCGTAATTCGCTTAATCGAGATTCAGAGTTTCGAGATTAACCCTTCTCTCTTTTCTCTTCCATTTCTTCCTCACTTTCTGAAGTGACAAACACTCTATCTGTCCTTCCCTCATCTCTCATTGCCCCATTTTCATCTCGACTAAGCACCATTTCTCCAACAATTCTTACTAATTTGGTTTTATTCGCATCGTAGGCGTGCTTAATCACTAGACTTTGTGATATGAGTCTCAATTCCTGC
>NC_134789.1:22041743-22046743 GCF_046742065.1 Oratosquilla oratoria
ATGTGACGGGAAAAGAGGAAAAAGAAAAAGTAAGCAGTTTACTAGAATTAGTTCAGGAAGATGAACCTGAAATCATGAAACAAATTGAAGAGATGAATAGACTCGGAAAGTATAGTACAGATAAGACCAGACCAATTAAGATTAAATTCAGGTCACAAACGACAGCAGAGAATATCTTAACAAAAACAGGGAAACTAGCAGCAAGTGAACAATATAAAAAGGTATGGATAAAAAGAGAAATGAATAGAGAAGAAAGAGAGGAAGAAAAAATGAAAAGACAAGAAGTGAAGGAAAAAACGAGAACAGGACGGAGACAGAAAAAGAGAAAATCTATTGGAGAGTAGTGAATAAGAAAGTGAGGAGATGGGCCATACCGGAGAAAAACAAAGAGGAAACAGAAAATACAATGGAAGTAGCAGAAAATTAAGAGTGTCTTACACAAATATAGACGGATTAATAATAGGATTGAATTAACTGAATGATTATCTGAAGGAGAAAGAACCGGACGCAATATAGAATTGTAGAGACAAAATTAAAAGGTCCACTACCACCCAACAGTGTAGGACATGATGCATATAATCATTGGATTAGAAACAGAGAGACAAAACAAGGGGGTGGAGTTATGTTCCTGACTAAGAAAGATATAAATGTGAGGAGTGTCACATATGGAAAGAATAGAGTAGAGATGATTACGATCGAAGTGGAAGACAGAGATAAAAAGAGCAGAAAGTTTGTGATAAATTATGTGCCTCCAAAAACAGCCTCGTGGGAAGAGAGTGAACATAAAAGTATGTTAGAAGACACAAGCACAACATTAAATAAGATAATAGAAGATGGAGGAAGAATAGTTATGATGAACGACTTTAATTGCAAAGAAATCTGTTGGGAAGAAATGACAGTAAAAGGTGGAGAAGACTCATGGGGAAATGTTCTACTTGAGATGATTATTGACCATACAATGACACAATGGATTCAAGAGAACACTAGGTATAGAAATGAAGAAGAACCATCGAGACTAGACCTAATAATCACATCAGAACCTGGAATAGTGGAAAAGATTGAATATAAGACACCAATAAGTAAAAGTGACCACATATTGATTGAACTGGAACTAAATGAGGAAAAATACATGAAAAAATGAACAATATAGAAAAGGAAGATTGATGTATGATTTTTTTTTTTATAAAATAAGACAATTCTTTCAAAAAGAAAACTGGGAAATAATATACAAAGAGGAAACAACAGTGGAAGAGAAATGGAAGATTTTGACAAAAATTTATGAAGGAGTGGAAAAGAATATGTAAAGTGCTGGTACAACAAAAGTTGTAGGGAGTTAAAAGACAAAAGAGATAAAGCTTGGACCAAATGAAGAAAGACAAAAGACCTGAAAAATGGAAAATATATACTAGTTATAGAAATGAATATGTACAAGTGCGCAGAGAGGAAAAGAGAAAATATGAAAAAGATGTCATAGAAAAATGTAAAGATCAACCAAAACTATTTTACAGATTTGTAAACAGCAAACTGAAAAACAAATAAGAATTAGAAAAATTACGACAAGGAGAATTTGAATACACAGAGGAAATAGAAATGGCAGAAATTATGAACAAGCATTTTAAATCGGTGTTTACAAGGGAGAAAATACTACCTGGAGAAATCGAATGGAAAGAGAAAGTCCCTCCTATGAAAGAAATAGAAGTAACAAAGAATGAAATACTGGGTGGAGGAAGAATAAGCGAAGATGGGCTGGAACTTTTCATTGCTTATACGTTTCGACCGACTCGGTCTTCTTCAGTAAGCTGTCTACAAACAGTTGGACCACACATTTATACATTCGAGGATGGGAACAAGGACAGGTCACCCCGCTGGCTGTCTGGGGATTCCCTTTCCCGTATCATGCATACGTTTCCCAATTGTATTTATAATTAATTTACTTGTTGCCTTTGACAAACAAACAAAACCTTCCCTGTCATTGATATTTTCATAATAATTAATTAATGTAGGCAGCTTCAACAGTCTTCCTCATGTCTCTCCTTAATCCCGTGTGTAAAACCTCGACTCTATCCCAGTGGGGCAAATGTCCAGATCGGTCAGCATGTTGGACGAGTGAGTTAGATGTCCTGTGTGACCTCAAGAAGACCGAGTCGGTCGAAACGTATAAGCAATAAAAAATTCCAGCCCATCTTCGCTTATTCTTCCTCCACCCAGTCTCTCATCTGTCTAAACCATTCATCAAAGAATGAAATAATGAAACACTTGAGCAACCTTGATGTCAGAAAATCGCATGGACCAGATGAAATAGCAAACTGGATTTTGAAAGAATGCTGGAATGAACTGGCAGACAAAATACATAGACTAATAAACAGTTCCCTGAAAGAAGGAAAAGTTCCAGAAGACTGGAAAAGAGCAAATATAGTACCTATATATAAAGGGGGAAATAAAGAAGACCCTACCAACTATAGACTAGTCTCTCTAACAAGTGCAATAGCAAAAATGTGTGAAAGAATGATCAAAAATAGATGGGTAAAGTATTTAAAAAACAAAACAAAAAAAACGTGCTAAATCCAAGGCAATTTGGATTCAGACATGGACGATCATGTGTCACCAATTTAATATGTTTCTATTCAAGACTAATAGACATAATACAAAAAAGAGATGGATGGGCTGATTGTGCATTTCTAGACCTAAAAAAAGCTTTTGACAAAGTACCACATAAGAAGTTGCTTAAGAAATTAGAAACTGAAGGAGGAATACAGGGCAAACTGCTTAAATGGATGGAAGACTTTTTGCAAGAAAGAAAAATGAGAGTAGTGATAAGAGACAAACACTCTAATTGGTATGAAGTAAGAAGTGGTATTCCACAAGGAACAGTTCTAGCCCCAATAATGTTTGCTATATATATTAATGATATGGATAAAGAAATTGAAAGTTATATGAGCTTCTTTGCAGATGATGCAAAACTATTAAAAAAAGTGAACACTGAAGAAGATTGTGAATCACTACAGAGTGATCTCAATAAAGTATGGGAATGGAGTAAGAAGTGTGAGATGGAGTTCAGTACTAAGAAGTGTAGTATAATGGAATTTAGAAAAGCATAAAAAAAGAAGAAAAAAAAAAGAATAGTAGGATCATATTAATTGGGAGAAGAAGGAATAAAAAAAAAAAGTTGAAAATGAGAAGGACCTAGGAGTCACTGTTATGAATAATATATCACCTGAGAAACATATAAACAAGATTTTTGGAGAAACTTATAATTCAATAATAACAATCAAAATGGCATTTACATACCTGGATGAAGAAATGGTGAAGAAAATACTACTCATTTTGATAAGACCAAGATTGGAATATGCAGCAACGATGTGGTCACCAAGTACAAAAAAATGTATAACAAAACTTGAAAGAATACAAAGATCAATTAC
Source organism: Oratosquilla oratoria (assembly GCF_046742065.1). NCBI lineage: Eukaryota > Metazoa > Arthropoda > Malacostraca > Stomatopoda > Squillidae > Oratosquilla > Oratosquilla oratoria. Next base: position 22,045,163 of record NC_134789.1, read on the forward strand.
AAAATTGGCACCAACACTCTCAAAACTTTCATATGAAGAGAGACTAGCAAAACTTGAGCTACAGACATTAGAGCAAAGAAGAGAGAGGGGAGATTTGATAACTATTTACAGAATCATGAAAGGAATATAAACTATTGATAGAGAGGATCTAATAAAATGGGATGATAGAAATACAAGAGGACACGGAAAGAAAATCAAGAAAGACAGCTATAGAAGAGATATGAAAAAGAACAGCTTTCTACATAGAGTAATAGACATTTGGAACAAGTTAGATGAGAAAGTAGTGTGTGCAAAAACAATACATGAATTCAAAAACAGTTTAGATAAAATGAGATATGAAGACGGGACACCACGAGCATAGCTCTCCTTCCCGTACAATACACACACACACACACACACACACACACACACACACACACACACACACACACACACACACACACACACACACACACACACACACACACACACACACACACACACACACACACACACACACACACACTGGCGGAATAGTACTCTCGACTCTAAATAGTATTCCCATGACAACTCACTCCCACTCACCACTCCTTCCTTCCGATCTCTCAAATCGGAGCCAACTCTCTGTAGGCCACGGGGGCTCATTGCCTCCACCCCCTCTCCTACTCCCTATATGACACTGGGACCCTTTGTTTCCCCCTTCTTCTCTCCCATTCTATGTGAGTCACTGGGACTCTTTTCTCCTTTCTTCTCTCCCATTCTGCGTGAGTCACTTAGACTCTTTGCCTCTCCTTTCTTCTCTCCCATTCTCTGTGAGTCACTTAGACTCTTTGCTTCTCCTTTCTTCTCTCCCATTCTGTGTGAGTCACTTGGATTCTTTGCCTCTTCTTGATTCTCTCCCATCCTCCGTGAGTCACTTAGACTCTTTTCCTCTCCTTTTTTCTTCCCATCCTGTGTGAATCACTTAGACTTTTTTCCTCTCCTTTCTTCTCTCCCAGTCTGTGCGAGTCACTTAGACTCTTTGTTTCTCCTTTCTTCTCTCCCAGTCTATGTGAGTCACTTAGACTCTTTGCCTCTCCTTTCTTCTCTCCTATTCTGTGTTAGTCCCTTAGGCTCTTTGCCTCTCCTTTCTTCTCTCCCATTCTGTGTGAGTCACTTAGACTTTTTCTATCTTCTTTCTTCTCTCCCATTCTGTGTGAGTCACTTAGACTCTTTTCCTCTCCTTCCTTCTCTCCCATTCTGTGTGAGTCAATTAGACTCTTTGCTTCTCCTTTCTTCTCTCCCATAAACAGACAAGTCAGGTCAGACACTTCCGACTTGCTGTTCGTTCCTCACGGAACAGGAACCTCAAGTCCACATCTGTCTCGACTTGGGTACTTTCACTAGGGATTTTTCCCTCGGGATTCAGACTGTCCTTACATTTAGGATTTCCACAGCCTTCCCCTCTCAAGACCTTTATTGGCCTCACTTGGTTCTTAGACCCTTCTCTCTCTCTTCTCTCCCATGTGGGTGTGGGGCACATCTTCCCACCCACTAAGTCATTTCCTAGAATGGTTTCAACTCCTTCCACTGGCAACTGATCTACTAGGCCCATCTTTGCCT
>NC_134789.1:22051743-22054243 GCF_046742065.1 Oratosquilla oratoria
TTTTCTTTAGTTACTGAATCCAGTATTTCGCCATTCATTTGGCATTGGATGTGATCATTGTTACTTCCAATGTGCAGGACTTTACATTTGTTAATGTTAAATTTCATTTGCCACTTGCTTGCCCAGCTTGATAATCTGTCTAGATCGGATTACAGAGTTTCTTCCTCTTTGGTAGTTGTTACTTTACCGGTAATTTTTGTGTCATCAGCAAATTTTGATACTTTACAGAGGAATCAGTCCCAAAACTAATTTGCCAGCTAGATGAGTCCCCGTTAATTACAACTCTCTGTTTTCGCTGAGAGAGTCAATCTTTAATCCAGTTCTGGATACTACAAGAAATACTGTGCGTTTTTAATTTGTCGAGCAATCGTTTATGGGGAACTTTATCGAATGTCTTCTGAAAATCTAGATAAATTATATCAACAAATCTACATTCCTCGTATTTGTTAAAGACGTCATGAAAGAAGTCGAGGAGATTAGTTAAACGTGAGCGTTTGCTACGAAAGCCATGTTGTGAATGTTCCATATGTTTATTTTCTTTTAAAAATTTCACTACACTGTCGCGAATGGTCTCTAGCAGTTTACACACAATCGTAGTTAGGCTAATCGGTCTGTAGTTGCCTGGTTGTGATTTGTCCCCTTTCTTGAATATTGGTGTTACGTTAGCATATTTTCAATCTGATGGGATTTGTTGAAAAGGATGCACAAGGGTTTACTGATTTAATTTTCGACTTCTCGCAGAATTCTAGTTGAAATTGTGTCAGGTCCCGGGGCTTTATTTATTTTGAGCTTATCAATTACTTGTACGACATCACTTTCGGTAATTATGAGTGGATTCAAAAAGTTTTGGGACATTTTATGTTCTGGTTGCTGATACATTGAGTAATCCTCGTCTGTGAAGACGGATGCAAAAAATTATTAAGGATTAAAGCCATCTCATTTTCATCATCCGTATGTTTACCTTCATCGTTGTTTAGTGGTCCAATGCCGCAGGTAAGCGTTTTCTTCTTATTCGCATAACTATAGAATTCTTTAGGGTTTGATTTGCTTGCCTCAGCAATATACTCTTCAAGATTTTTCTTACTACGCTTTATCAGTGTTTTGGTTTCGCGGCGAATTCTGTCTAGTGTTAGTTTATCGTCTTGGCTTTTAGTTGATAAATATTTTTTGTACGCACGCTTTTTACGAGAGGTTGTTACTAATTTCCCTATTCCACCACTTTGGTTTATTTGTTGCCGGACGTCTCTCACGATAGGGAACATAGAGATTTACAGTATTGTTTAGCTCCGTGGTGAATTTTTCCCACGCTTTATCAATATCAATCTCGTTCAAAGTTTTGCTCCAGTCTGAGTTTTCTAGTAATGATCGGAGTCTGTTAAAATTGGCTCTATGGAAGTCGAGTATTTTTTCTTTGCTGATCTTAGATAAACTAGCTTCCATTTTTATTTTAAATGTTATGATACGATGATCGCTAGTACTGAGTATTGGGCCGACATTCACTTCATTTACAATATTCTCTGTTGTAGAAAATATTAGGTTAAGGATATTATTTTCTCGAATAGGGCTGTTTACGCATTGGTGAAAGTCACTTTCCAGTAAGTTACTATACAAGTCTCGTCCTGTATGCGAATTCAAATCCTCGCCCAATCTCTTAACCGGTAAGTTAAAGTCTCCCATGATTACTGTCTTGCAGCGTTGGTTAGTTTCCAAGATTGAATCGAATAATTTTTCATCATTTTCCAGCAGCTGACCCGGTGGTCCAATTATTACTTTATATTTACTGCAATTGTTTTTAATTTCAACAAACAATATATCAACATTTGTTACTGCCTCTGTTTTTAACAGTGATGGTTGGAGGGAGTTATGGACATACAAGATTACTCCATCACCTATTCTATTTTCTCTTTTGCAACTGAAAATTGAGTAGTCCCGCAAATAGTATTCCGCCATAAAATCTCGACTTGATGTGTCCAACCATGTTTTTGTTGCTCCTATCACGTGATAGTTACCTGTCGCTCCGAGAATTTCTAGATCTTCGAATTTGTTTCGTACGCTGCGAGCATTAACGTAACAGAGGTTGATATCTAGCACTTTTCTTTTTTGCTCTTTTACGGAGGTGTTGATAGGGGCTCCGCTGAGGAGTTTTTCCTTCCGATGTCGGCCAGGGTGTTGTTAAGCAGCCTTCCTAACCTTGCTGCTCCGGCCACATTCAAGTAGAGACCGTCTTCCTCAAACAGAGTTTTATCAAAGTAGTTGTCCCAGAAATTGACGAAGTGCACTTTTTCCTTTTTTCAGAGGAATTCTACTCTGTTGTTCGCACTGAATGCGATGTTGTAGAATCTGTCGATGCTGAAAAATTTATCCCATCTCTTGAATCTGGGAAGGATCCCTGAGATTACAAGGTCTTTCCCAGGAACCTTTCCTTTATATTTCCTGATTGTTCTCCGGTACTTTTCAATGGGTTCTTCTGATCGCGTTGACTCGACGTCATTCGTACCGG
>NC_134789.1:22071743-22076743 GCF_046742065.1 Oratosquilla oratoria
AAATTAAAAGGTCCACTACCACCCAACAGTGTAGGACATGATGCATATAATTATTGGATTAGAAACAGAGTGAAAAAGGAAGGGGGTGGAGTTATGTTCCTGACTAAGAAGGATATAAACGTGAAGGGTGTCACATATGGAAAGAATACAGTAGAGATGATAATGATGGAAGTAGAAGACAGAGATAAGAAGAGCAGAAAGTTTGTGATAAATTATGTGCCCCCGAAAACAGCCTCATGGGAAGACGGTGAACATAAATGTATGTTAGAGGACACAAAGATAACATTAAACAAGATAATGGAAGAGGGAGGAAAAATAGTTATGATGGGCGACTTTAATTACAAAGAAATCTGCTGGGAAGAAATGACAATAAAGGGTGGAGACGGCTCATGGGGAAACGCTCTACTTGAGATGGTTACTGACCATACAATGACACAATGGATACAGGAGAACATTAGGTATAGAAATGAAGAAGAGCCATCGAGACTAGACCTAGTAATTACATCCGAACCTAGAATAGTGGACAAAATTGAATATAAAACACCAATAAGTAAAAGTGACCACATATTGATTGAACTGGAACTTAATGAAGAAAAATATATCAAAAGAAATGAACAATATAGAAAAGGAAGAATGGTGTATGAAAAAACAAACTTTGATAAAATAAGAGAATTCTTTCAACAAGAAAACTGGGAAGAAATATACAAAGAAGAAACAACAGTAGAAGATAAATGGAATATGTTGACAAAAATTTACAAAAAAGGAGTGGAAAAGTATGTCCCAAGACAAAAACAAGAAAAAGAATATGTAAAATGCTGGTACAACAAAAGCTGTAGGGAGTTAAAAGACAAAAGAGACAAAGCCTGGACCAGATGGAAAAAAGACAGAAGACCTGAAAAATGGAAAATATATGAATATGTACAAATGTGCGGAGAGGAAAAGAGAAAATATGAAAAAGATATCATAGAAAAGTGTAAAGATCAACCAAAACTATTCTACAGATTTGTAAACAATAAACTGAAAAACAAACAAGACTTGGAGAAATTACGACAGGAGGGAGTTGAATACACGGAGGAAATGGAAATGGCGGAAATTATGAACAAACATTTTAAATCAGTGTTTACAAGGGAGAACATACAACCTGAAGAGAACGAATGGAAAGAGAAAGTCCCCCCTATGGAAGAAATAGAAGTAACAAAGAATGAAATATTAACACACTTGAGTAATCTTGATGTCAGAAAATCGCATGGACCAGATGAAATAGCAAACTGGATACTGAAAGAATGCAGGAATGAACTGGCAGACAAAATACATAGCATACTAACTAGTTCCTTGAAAGAAGGAAAAGTTCCAGAAGATTGGAAAAAAGCAAATATAGTACCTATATATAAAGGAGGAAATAAAGAAGAACCTACCAACTATAGACCAGTCTCTCTAACAAGTACAATAGCAAAATTTTGTGAAAGAATTATCAAAAGTAGATGGGTAAAATATTTAGAAAAAAACAAAGTGTTAAATCCAAGGCAATTTGGATTCAGACAAGGACGATCATGCGTCACCAATTTAATATGTTTCTATTCAAGGCTAATAGATATAATACAAGAAAGAGATGGATGGGCGGACTGTGCATTTTTAGATCTAAAGAAAGCTTTTGACAAAGTACCACATAAGAAGTTGCTTAAAAATTAGAAACTGAAGGAGGAATACAGGGCAAACTACTAAATTGGATGGAGGACTTTTTGCAAGAAAGAAAAATGAGAGTAGTGATAAGAAACCAGCACTCAAAATGGGATGAAGTAATAAGCGGTGTTCCGCAGGGAACAGTTCTGGCCCCAATAATGTTTGCTATATATATTAATGATATGGATGAAGGAATTGAAAGCTATATGAGCTTCTTTGCAGATGATGCAAAACTACTGAAAAGAGTGAAAACTGAAGAAGATTGTGAATCTCTACAGAGAGATCTAAATAAAGTACAAGAATGGAGTAGGAAGTGGGAGATGGAGTTCAATACAAAAAAGTGTAGTATAATGGAATTTGGAAAAGCAAAAACAGAATAACAGGAGCATATAAATTGGGAGAAGAAGGAATAAAAAAGTAGAAAATGAGAAGGACCTGGGAGTCATTGTTATGAATAGTATGTCACCTGAGAAACATATAAATAAGATTATTGGAGAAACTTATAATTTAATAAGAACAATCAAAGTGGCATTTACATACCTGGATGAAGAAATGGTGAAGAAAATCCTAATCACCCTGATAAGACCAAGATTGGAATATGCAGCAACGATATGGTCACCAAGTACAAAAAAATGTATAAAAAAAACTTGAAAGAATACAAAGAGCAATTACAAAATTGGCACCAACACTCTCAAAACTATCATATGAAGAGAGACTAGAAAAACTTAAACTACAGACACTAGAGCAAAGAAGAGAGAGAGGAGATTTGATAGCTATTTACAGAATCATGAAAGGCATAGAAATTACTGATAGAGAGAATCTGATAAAATGGGATGACAGAAATACAAGAGGACACGGAAAGAAAATAAAAAAAGACAGCTATAGAAGAGATTTGAAAAAGAACAGCTTTCCTCACAGAGTAATAGACAGTTGGAACAAGTTAGATGAGAAAGTGGTGTGTGCAAAAACAATACATGAATTTAAAAATAGTTTAGATAAAATGAGATATGAAGACGGGACCCCACGAGCATAGCTCCCCTTCCCGTAAAATACAACTAGGTAAATACAACTAGGTAAATACACACACACACACACACACACACACGCACACACACACACACACACACACACACACACACACACACACACACACACACACACACACACACACACACACACACACACACACACACACACACACACACACACACACACACACACACACACACACACACACACACACACACACACACACACACACACACTTTGGAACTCCAGGAAAATTCAAGTTTCATCGATCTCAACAACGAGGGAGTACATTTGTTGTATTAGTAGGGAAGGAGAAAGCTCGTGGTGTAGTGGGAAGGTGAAGAAAAAGGTGAAAGAGAGGGATTACAGAGGAAAATGGAAGGAAATGAGGAAGGGGGCGGACGGGCCCCGGATGTTAGAAGGGGTGTAAATAAAAGGGGTACAGAACACACAGACGAGGACGAACAAGGTAGTAGAAGTGTCAAAAGCAAAAATATAGATAATAGCAGATCAATGGAAAGAGAAGATAACTGTTTTAATGGATTTAATGAAGGAGGAGGTGACAACCTCCCCGACTAGTAAATCTAGAAAAAAAAAAAAAAAAAATGAACGAAGCATGGGAGGTTAGATTTAACCAATTAACACTAGTTACCCAAAGAGTTGATAAACTGGAAGAACTAAAGAAGAAGAATCAAAACCTAACTTAAAAAAAACAAAAGAATTAAAAAGTCAGTTAAGAGAAGTAAAGGGTGAGAATGAGGAATTAAAGAATAATAATAAAGAGAATAAAGAGTCTATAGCAAAAGAAGTAAGTGGTTGAAAAAAAGTACAAGAGAGCAATAAATTTGAATTTAGAGATAGAGTGAAACAGCAACTGTAGGAACAAGCTAAGGACACAGTTATTAAAGTGATGAGGGAGAAGGAGAATATAGTAAGATACTTAGCGGATAAAAAGATATGTATGATTATATTAGGGATGGAAGAGAAGTATAATCCAAATAGGACTACAAGAATAAAGGAGGAAAAGGAAAAAGTAAATAAGATATTAGAAGTAGTTCAAGAAGATGAACTAGAAACAGGGAATCAAATAGAAGAAATAAATAGACTAGGGAAATACAATATAGGCAAGACCAAACCAATTAAGGTTAAATTCAGGTCACAAACGACAGCAGAGAATATCTTAGCAAAACAAGGGAAACTAGCAGACAGTGAGCAATATAGATACGGATAAAAAGAGAAATGAATAAAGAAGAAAGAGAGGAGGAGAAAACAAAAAGACCAGAACCTAAGGAAAAACGAGAAAAGAACAGAGTCAGAAAAAGAGAAATTCTATTGGAAAGTATTGAATATGAAAGTGAGGAAATGGTTCATAGCAAAGAAAAAAACAGAAGGGAAACAGAAAAGAACAGAGTCAGAAAAAGAGAAATTCTATTGGAAAGTAGTGAATATGAAAGTGAGGAAATGGTTCATAGCAAAGAAAAAAACAGAAGGGAAACAGAAAAGAACAGAGTCAGAAAAAGAGAAATTCTATTGGAGAGTAGTGAATATGAAAGTGAGGAAATGGTTCATAGCAAAGAAAAAAAGAAGGGAAACAGAAAACACAATGGAAGTAGCACAAAGTTAAAAGTGTCTTACACAAATATAGACGGCTTAATAACAGGCTTGAACGAACTGAATGATTACCTGAAGGAAAAAGAACCGGACATAATGGGAATTGTAGAGACACAATTGAAAGGTCCACTACCACCCAACTGTGTAGGACATGGTGCATATACTGTAGATATTGGATTAGAAACAGAGAGGTAAAATAATGGGGTGGAGTTAGGTTCCTGACTAAGAAGGATATAAATGTGAGGAATGTCACGTATGGAAAGAATACAGTAGAGATGATAATGATGGAAGTGGAGGATAGGGATGGGAAGAGCAGGAAGTTTGTGTTCAATTATACGCCTCCTAAAACGGCTTCGTGGGAATAGAGAGAACACAAAAATATCCTAGAAGACACAAGGATAACACTAAATAAGATAATGGAAGATGGAAGAAGAATAGTTATATTGGGTGACTTTAATTGTAAAGAAATCTGCTGGGAAGAGATGACAGTGAAGGGTGGAGACGACTCATGGGGAAATGTACTACTTGATATGATTATAGAACATACAATGACGCAATGGATACAAGAGAATATTAGGTATAGAAATGAGGAAGAACCATCGAGACTGGACCTAATAATCACATCAGAACCCGAAATAGTGGACAAGATTGAATATAAGACACCAATAAGTAAAAGTGAC
>NC_134789.1:22081743-22086743 GCF_046742065.1 Oratosquilla oratoria
GGGAAGAAATGACAGTAAAGGGTGGAGATGACTCATGGGGAAACGCTCTACTTGAGATGATTATTGACCACACAATGACACAATGGATACAGGAGAACACTAGGTATAGAAATGAAGAAGAACCATCGAGACTAGACTTATTAATTACATCTGAACCTAGAATAGTGGACAAGATTGAATATAAAACACCAATAGGTAAAAGTGACCACATATTGATTGAACTGGAACTTAATGAAGAAAAATATATCAAAAGAAATGAACAATATAGAAAAGGAAGAATGATGTATGAAAAAACAAACTTTGATAAAATAAGAGAATTCTTTCAACAAGAAAACTGGGAAGAAATATACAAAGAAAAAACATCAGTGGAAAAGAAATGGAATATGTTGACAAAAATTTACAAAAAAGGAGTGGAAAAGTATGTCCCAAGACAAAAACAAGAAAAAGAATATGTAAAATGCTGGTACAACAAAAGTTGTAGGGAGTTAAAAGACAAAAGAGACAAAGCCTGGACCAGATGGAAAAAAGACAGAAAACCTGAAAAATGGAAAATATATACCAGTTATAGAAATGAATATGTACAAACGTGCAGAGAGGAAAAGAGAAAATATGAAAAAGACGTCATAGAAAAATGTAAAGATCAACCAAAACTATTCTACAGATTTGTAAACAATAAACTGAAAAACAAACAGGACTTAGAGAAATTAAGACAAGGGGGAGTTGAATACACTGAGGAAATGGAAATGGCGGAAATTATGAACAAACATTTTAAATCAGTGTTTACAAGGGAGAACATACAACCTGAAGAGATTGAATGGAAAGAGAAAGTCCCCCCTATGGAAAAAATAGAAGTATCAAAGAATGAAATATTGATACAATTGAGTAATCTTGATGTCAGAAAATCACATGGACCAGATGAAATAGCAAACTGGATTCTGAAAGAATGCAGGAATGAACTGGCAGACAAAATACATAGCATAATAAGCAGTTCCTTGAAAGAAGGAAAAGTTCCAGAAGATTGGAAAAAAGCAAATATAGTACCTATATATAAAGGAGGAAATAAAGAAGAACCTACCAACTATAGACCAGTCTCTCTAACAAGTACAATAGCAAAAATTTGTGAAAGAATTATCAAAAATAGATGGGTAAAATACTTGGAAAAAAACAACGTACTAAATCCAAGGCAATTTGGATTCAGACAAGGACGATCATGCGTCACCAATTTAATATGTTTCTATTCAAGGCTAATAGATATAATACAAGAAAGAGATGGATGGGCTGATTGTGCATTTCTAGACCTAAAAAAAGCTTTTGACAAAGTACCACATAAGAAGTTGCTTAAGAAACTAGAATCTGAAGGAGGAATACAAGGTAAATTACTAAATTGGATGGAAGACTTTTTGCAAGAAAGAAAAATGAGAGTAGTGATAAGAAACCAGCACTCAAAATGGAATGAAGTAATAAGCGGTGTCCCGCAGGGAACAGTCCTGGCCCCAATAATGTTTGCTATATATATTAATGATATGGATGAAGGAATTGAAAGCTATATGAGCTTCTTTGCAGATGATGCAAAACTACTGAAAAGAGTGAAAACTGAAGAAGATTGTGAATCACTACAGAGAGATCTAAATAAAGTACAGGAATGGAGTAAGAAGTGGGAGATGGAGTTCAATACAAAAAAGTGTAGTATAATGGAATTTGGAAAAAGCAAAAACAGAATAACAGGATCATATAATTTGGGAGAAGAGGGAATTAAAAAAGTAGAAAATGAGAAGGACCTGGGAGTCATTGTTATGAATAATATGTCACCTGAAAAACATATAAATAAGATTTTTGGAGAAACTTATAATTTAATAAGAACAATCAAAGTGGCATTTACATACCTGGATGAAGAAATGGTGAGGAAAATCCTAATCACCCTGATAAGACCAAGATTAGAATATGCAGCAACAATATGGTCACCAAGTACAAAATAATGTATAAAAAAACTTGAAAGAATACAAAGAGCAATTACAAAACTGGCACCAACACTCTCAAAACTATCATATGAAGAGAGACTACAAAAACTTAAACTACAGACACTAGAGCAAAGAAGAGAGAGAGGAGATTTGATAGCTATTTACAGAATCATGAAAGGCATAGAAATTACTGATAGAGAGAATCTGATAAAATGGGATGACAGAAATACAAGAGGACACGGAAAGAAAATAAAAAAAAGACAGCTATAGAAGAGATTTGAAAAAGAACAGCTTTCCACACAGAGTAATAGACAGTTGGAACAAGTTAGATGAGAAAGTGGTGTGTGCAAAAACAATTCATGAATTTAAAAATTGTTTAGATAAAATGAGAAATGAAGACGGGACCCCACGAGCATAGCTCCCCTTCCCGTAAAATACAACTAGGTAAATACAACTAGGTAAATACACACACACACAACACCGCCCGTCGTCGCTGTCGTCGCGCGACCAAGAGGAAGAGGACTTACGACGAAAAAGGAAAACCTGGTTTGTATTGTAGGGGTGGGGAGTGAACGTGAGTGCCCGAAATGGTATCTATGCAGTGCTAGTTAATTGTATTAACTCGAAATTAGCAAAAATGAATGAAAACATCTCGAAAGCCAGTCGCGAATCAGAGCCATCTGGCGGCAATCCACTGAACCGCGATTTAAACAAACAACAAAACACGTGTTACGACAATGATTTCACAGGGTTTGGTAAGTACGAAAGAAAGAACTTAAGTAGATTATTAGAGATAGAGAGAGAGATGAGCAAAAATAGGACTCGGTGGGAAAATGAAATCATGGACTTAAGAAAAGAGGTCATTGGTTTAATAGATTGTTTAACTAAGGCTAATCATGAAATTTCTGACCTAAGAAAAACTAACTTGGATCTTACAAACGAAATTAAAGAAATGAAAAGAGACATAAATGAACTGAAGAATGATAATGAAAAGAAGAAAACTAATGATAATAACAATAGCGAAAATCTAAAGCAGGAAGTGAACAACAAATTACAAGAATTGACACAAAAGATCGAAGAAAACTTAGGTGGGGACAGTATCCAGGAAATTAAGAAGTGGAAAGAAAATATTGAAAATAAAGAAATTGCTTTCAAAGAAATAGTCAAGCAGCAAATGCAAGATAATGCAAAAGACACAATCATTCAAGTGATTAACGAAAAAGCAAATTGGGTCAGGGATACAGTAGATAGGAAGAAATGTATTGTGGTTTATGGGCTTAAAGAAAAACAAGGATTGGCGAGGTACATGAGAGAAAAAGAAGAAAAAGAGACAGCAGTAGAAATCCTTAATGAAATTCAGGGGGGAGACAGTGATTCAGGCACAGACCTAGAAGAGACTTACAGAATTGGTCGCTATACTAAGGATAGGAATCGACCTCTAAAGATAAAACTAAGGTCACAAATGGTAGTAGAAGACATATTTGAAAAAGTAGGTAACTTGGCAAAGAGTGAAAAGTACAATAAGATATGGATAAAAAGAGAAATGAGTACTGAGGAATTAGAAAAAGAAAGGGCACTAAGAGAAGAAGCAAAGGAAAAAAAAACTTGAAAAGATCGGAGACAGAATGCAAAGAATTCCAGTGGAGAGTAATAGACTTGAGATTAAGACAATGGCGCTTCAAAACGAAAAAACCAAGGGAAGAAGAAACCAGGGAGAAGGAAGAAAATTAAAAGTGGCCTATACCAACATTGACGGACTAATTTCGGGACTGAACGAACTCAATGATTATCTGTTAGAAGCAAAACCAGACATAATGGGAATTGTAGAGACTAAACTAAGAGGTGAAATACCATCCACTGTTATCGGACAAGGTTTATACAACTACTGGATAAAAAACAGGGACAAGAAACAGGGAGGGGGAATCATGTTCTTGGCCAAGATAGACCTAAAGGTGACAAAAATTGCAGAGGGCAAAGGTAATGTTGAATTGATCATGATAAAAGTCGAAGGCAAGAATATGAAAAGTAGAAAGTTTGTGGTGACTTATGTGCCTCCAAAAACAAGCGCTTGGAAAGAAAACGAACATACAAAAATGCTAGATGATACAAGAAAATCACTAAATGAGATACTAATGGGTAAGGGTAATCTGGTAATTATGGGGGACTTCAATTGCAAAGAAATTTGTTGGGACAGCATGACAGTGCAAGGAGGATATGACTCGTGGGGGCAATGTACTGCTAGATATGACCATGGAGTACACAATGACCCAATGGGTCCGTGAAAACACAAGGTACAGAAATAATGAAGAGCCATCGAAACTAGATCTAATATTTACAACAGAACCTGAAATAGTGCATAAAGTCCAGTATGAGACACCAATTGGAAAGAGTGACCATGTACTCATCGAAACTGTCCTAAAGGAAGAAATAGACATAGAGAGGAACAAAAAGCATAGGAAAGGAAGACTGATGTACAACAAAACAGACTTTACAAAACTAAAGACATTCTTCCGGAATGCAAACTGGGAAATATTTTACAGGGAAGAAACAACAGTGGAAGAGAAATGGAATATATTGATGGAAAACTACAATGAAGGTGTAAACAGGCATGTACCAAGACAAAAGCGAGAGAGAGAGTACATTAAATGTTGGTTCAACAAAAGATGCAGTGAGGCAAAAGACAGAAGGGACAAAGCTTGGAAAAAGTGGAGAAAAGACAAAAAACAAAGCAAATGGCAAATTTATGTTAACTATAGAAATGAGTATGTTAATGTGAGAAGAGAGGAAAAAAGGAACCATGAGAAGGATATTATAGACAAATGCAAAGAGCAACCCAAACTATTCTATCGGTATGTGAATGGTAAACTTATAAACAAACAGGAAATGGTGAAACTATGCCAAGGAAACATAGAATACACAGAAGATTTAGAGATGGCCGAAGTCATGAACAATCACTTTAAATCTGTTTTCACCAGAGAGAAAATACCAAATTGTGACATAGATAAAAACAAGAAATCTCCCCTCATGAATGAGTTTACAGCA
>NC_134789.1:22091743-22094243 GCF_046742065.1 Oratosquilla oratoria
AGGAGAGACCATCAGCTACAAGACTCATCACATTACACCCCGTAGCGTGTCTGAGCAGCCATTCACTAGTTACACGACTAGATTCGTCAACCCACGGCAGGAATTCCCAGCAATACAAGACTTAAATAAATTTCAATCAAATCACAAGAACCCCCAGTACATCACTTCTTCAATCAAGCCCCCGGAATTGGGGCAGCTACCTACAAGACTGCAAGTAAGCCCAGGGCATCGGCATCAATACTGCAAACAAACAATTTTATTCAGCACCGCGCACTAACCTCCACCCATTCAACCCCCACCTCCTCCCGAGACAAGCGGCAGATCCCGGGCCAGCGCGTTAAAGTCAGCAGTTCCAAAAGACTCTATTTAGCGTACCTCCCAGCGAGCGACGCATCTATACCCCACTCCTCCACCAACCGTCACTTCGAGACGACAATGATTCTTATCAACACTCAATATCACATAACCTTAGACGATCACACCCAACAAAATGCTCAGTTCAGCGCATTTTACACACATACACACAACCACCCCTCCTGCCCCAAGGATATCTCACAGGCTGTCACCCAAAGCCAACACATAATGAAATAAGACAAACTAAGGAAAACACAACAACAAACCCCACAAAGAACAAAACCAACACATAGAACCATGCAACTTCAATAATTATTCCACCCAAGAGATGCAAGACGTCGTGCATTTCGATAGGTTACAAGGTATTAACAATCACTTACCAGAATCCATTCTATCTATATAAAAATATTCTGTACTTTACTTCAGATCGTGACAACCCAGGAACAACACACAATTATATAAAACTCAAAACTATACTAACTCCATCAATTGCCAACATACTATAACCATCTCCAAAACAAAATATTCTCACCTTACCAATTCAACTCTGAAAAGATATAACTCTGACAAACCCATCAAAGATATGTAAATATATCACACAAAATTCGAGAAAAACACATCCTTAAGATAAAATAACTAAACATCACAGTCAAAGACAACCCATTATTATCCCATATCATATTCAAAACCCATACACGAAATGCAAAATACCTCCATCTCAAAGGTTAACTCCACTAAACAACAAAGAACAAAACCCACATATTTCCATAATGAATATACAAGAGTGATGATATGAGCAATAGCATAATTTACAAAAATGACAATTTCCCCCAGAAAAATATAACCAATAATTATTCACAAAACCTCAATGAAACAAATATAAACAACATTTAATTCATAACATAGTGAAACAAAATAAATAAATAAATAAATTTACATCCCACCAATTAATCAATACAATTATATGATGACAAAGAGTCCAATCAATTTTATGCAACATTAGAATAAAAAAAAAAAAAAAAAAACATAAATAACTAGGTCAGTCCAAAATCCCAAACTCCTACAATATAGTCTTCCCTGAACATTACGCAAGATAGGAAATCTGATATCACAAACACACTGACACCTGTATACGTAAAAAATGTGAAAACTTCAAACTTCTCACAAGAGAGGAATTTATATGCTTTTATATTATTATTTTACTTAGTTATATGACAACGAACATATTCTTGTAATAACTCCACAAACTAACAAATAATGATATTCTTAGGATGTCTTGTATTCATAAAAGCTATGCCTCAAGTAAAAGTGTACCCAATTCTCAGTGATCTAATGAAAACGGAAACTAAATATCTCATTGGAAAAAATCCCGAACTACAGTGACATATTACCAATCATTTGCATTGGAAAGAGAATGTACGTGCAAGGTGACAATATTTCTTAGTATATATTTTTACTTAGCTTATTGAATATATTCCAAGATATGATAATATACGAAGAATCCCTCCCCTTTACTCATTCAAGGCAATAATGAATTTTACAAGTCAATATCTCCCACTATCGACATGACACATTATAATTTATTTTAGCAATGTTGTATGCCAAACCTCTCAGTCACGACCTTAACCCAAGGTACGAGAACATACCTTAAGAGGTCGGGGAGGCAATGTATCAATTACTAACACAATAGGTCACACGCCATGACACGTGATCCATATGCATGCAAGATGGTACTCGTCTTTTCAAAGACTTCCAATCTTGCTGACCTCATATTTCCCAATCATAAATAAATGAGTCAAGGAATGCAACATATCACAACATGACGCCATCACGCCATCACGCCAACTACATTATCGCAACTTCAATATATACGCCATATTTAGCCACATCCACCAACCCCATTACTATGCAACTAACACTCGTATAATGTATATTTTATAACAAATATGTTTCTTGTGTGACAACTACGCCAAACGTGCTTACCTAGGCGTTTTCCCATTCTATAACGGCGACTACGCTCACCATAGACAGGAAGCCAAGGCCAGGAACCTAGGAGAGGAGACTGAGGAGACTCTCTCCCCTAGTGTTGGTAGGGCAGATTCCCCGAAGCTGTTTATACATCAAGTACCTACCAATAACTCAACAA
>NC_134789.1:22099243-22131743 GCF_046742065.1 Oratosquilla oratoria
CCGTTATCAGTTAGAATTTGTTTTACTCTATTTAGTTCTTGATGGAGAAGGAGCCAATTGGAAGAAATTTTAAAGGCTCTTGTGACATAAGCACGTATCACGCTAATTTTATATTTGGAAGGGTATTCACTCGAGCAATTCAGGCATCTTCCCGAGTTGCTCGGTTTTTTATAGACACTAGTGATGAATGCACCTTCTGAGCCATCTACCCACACATCTAAAAAAGGGATTTTGTTATCAACGCTCCTTTCTACGGACTTTTCTTCCATTTTGTTTTTCAGGCATTCTAGTTGTTCCTCTCCTTCAGTATCTATGAAAATGTCGTCAATATATCTAAGGTACATATTAGGTTTCTGGCTTAATGTATTAAGGACGTGGTTCTCAAGATGGCACATGTAGGCCTGAGCAAATAGTACGCCTAAGGGACTACCCATAGCAACGCCATCTGTTTGGAAATAAATTTTGCCTGAAGGGCATCGAAAGGGAACTTCTTTGGTACAAGTTCCCTTTGGATGCCCTTCAGGCAAAATTTACCTAGTTGTATTCTACGGGAAGAGAAGCTATGCTCATGGTGTCCCGTCTTCATATCTCATTTTATCTAGACTGTTTTTAAAATCATGTATTGTTTTTGCACACACCACTTTCTCATCTAACTTGTTCCAAATATCTATTACTCTGTGGGGATAGCTGTTGTTTCTCAGGTCTCTTCTATAACTTTCTTGATTTTCTTTCCATGTCCTCTTGTATTTCCACTATCCCATTTTATTAGATCCTCTCTATCAATAGTTTCTATGCCTCTCATGATTCTATAAATATTTATCAAGTCTCCTCTCTCTCTTCTTTGCTCTAATGTCTGTAGTTCAAGTTTTGCTAGTCTCTCTTCATATGATAGTTCTGAGAGTGTTGTGCCAATTTTGTAATTGCTCTTTGTATTCTTTCAAGTTTTGTTATACATTTTTTTGTACTTGGTGACCACGTCGTCGCTGCATATTCCAATCTTGGTCTTATCGAAGTGACTAGTATTTTCTTCACCATTTCTTCATTCAGGTATGTAAATGCCACTTTGATTGTTCTTATCAAATTATAAGTTTCTCAAAAATTTCTGTTTATAATGACTCCCAGGTCCTTCTTATTTTCTACTTCTTTATTTCTTCTTCTTCCAATTTATATGATCCCACTTTCTTTTTTTTGCTTCCTCCAAATTCCATTATACCACACTTCTTAATATTAAATTCCATCTCCCACTTCCTACTCCATTCCCATACTTTATTGAGATCACTCTGTAGCGACTCACAATCTTCAATACTCAATTTTTTAGCAATTTTGCATCATCCGCAAAGAAGCTCATATAACCTTCAATTCCTTTATCAGTATCATTAATATATATATATATATATATATATATATATATATATATATATATATATATATATATATATATATATATATATATATATATATATATATAGCAAACATTATTGGGGCCAGAACTGTTCCTTGTGGAACACCACTTATTACTTCATCCCAAGTAGAGTGTCTCTTATCATTACTCTCAGTTTTCTTTCATGCAAGAAGTCTTCCATCCACTTCAGTAGTTTGCCCTGTATTCCTCCTTCGGTTTCTAATCTCTTTAGCAACTTCTTATGTGGCACCTTATCAAAAGCTTTTTTCAGGTCTGGAAATGCACAATCAGCCCATCCATCTCTTTCTTGTATTACATCTATTAGTCTTGAATAGAAACACATTAAGTTTGTGACGCATGATCGTCCTTGTCTAAATCCAAATTGCCTTGGATTTAGTATGTTTTTTTTTCCCAAATGCTTTACCCATCTACTTTTGATCATTCTATCACAAATTTAGGTATTGTACTTGTAAGAGAGACCGGTCTATAATTAGTAGGGTCTTCTTTGTTTCCTCTATATATTGGTACTATATTTGTTCTTTTCCAATCTTTTGGAACTTTTCCTTCTTTCAATGAACTGTTTATTGGGCTATGTATTTTGTCTGTTAGTTCGTTCCTGCATTCTCTCAAAATCAAGTTTGCCATTTCATCTGGTTCATGCAATTTTCTGACATCGAGATTACTCATGTGTTTCATTATTTCATTCCTTGATACTTCTATCTCTTTCATAGGGAGGACTTTCTCCTCCCATTCGATATCTCTAGGTTATATGCTTTGCCTTGTAAATACTGATTTAAAATGTTTGTTCGTAATTTCTGCCATTTCTATTTCCTCTGTGCATTCAACTTCTTGTCGTAGTTTCTCTCATTCTTGTTTGTTTTTTAGTTTGTTGTTTACAAATTCGTAAGATAGTTTTGGTTGATCTTTACATTTTTCTATGACATCTTTTTCGTATTTTCTCTTTTCTTCTCTGCACACTTGTACATATTCATTTCTATAAATAGTATATATTTTCCAATTTTCAGGTCTTTCGTCTTTTTTCCATTTTATCCAAGCTTTATCCCTTTTGTCTTTTAACTCCCTATATCTTTTGTTGTACCAGCACTTTACACAATCTTTTTCTTGCTTTTGTCTTTGAACATATTGTTCATTTTTTTCATGTATTTTCCTCTTTTAATTCCACTTCAACCAGTACGTGGTCACTTTTACTTATTGGTGTCTTATATTCAATCTTGTCTACTATTTCAGGTTCTGATGTGATTATTCGGTCCAGTCTCGATGGTTCTTCCTCATTTTTATACCTAGTATTCTCTTGTATCCATTGCGTCATTGTATGTTCTATAATCATATCAAGTAGTACATTTCCCCATTTGTCGTCTCCACCCTTCGCTGTCATCTCTTCCCAGCAGATTTCTTTACAATTAAAGTCACCCATGATGAGTATTCTTCCTCCATCTTCCATTATCTTATTTAGTGTTATCCTTGTGTCTTCTAACATATTTTTGTGTTCTTTCTCTTCCCACAAAGCCGTTTTAGGAGGCACATAATTTACTACAAACTTCCTGCTCTTCCCATCCCTGTCCTCCACTTCCATCATAATCATCTCTACTCTATTCTTTCCATATGTGACATTCCTCACATTTATATCCTTCTTAGTCAGGAACATAACTCCACCCCCTTATTTTACCTCTCTGTTTCTAATCCAATAATTATATACACCATGTCCTACACTGTTGGGTGGTGGTGGACCATTCAATTTTGTCTCTATAATTCCCATTATGTCCGGTTCTTTTTCCTTCAGGTAGTCATTCAGTTCGTTCAAGACCTATTATCAAGCCATCTATATTTATATAAAACACTTTAAATTTTCTGCTACTTCTATTGTGTTTCCGTTTCCCTTCTTTTTTTCTTTGCTATGAACCATTTCCTCACTTTCATATTCACTACTCTCCAATAGAATTTCTCTCTTTCTGACTCTGTTCTTTTCTCGTTTTTTCCCTTAGCTTCTACTCTTTTTGTTTTCTCTTCCTCTCTTTCCTCTTTATTTCTCTTTTCATCCGCACCTGTTTATATTGCTCACTGTCTGCTAGTTTCCCTGGTTTTGCTAAGGTATTCTCTACTGTCGTTTGTGACCTGAATTTGATCTTAATTGGTCTAGTCTTATCTGTATTATATTTCCCTAGTTTATATATTTCTTCAATTTCTTTCCCTGTTTTTTGTCCATCATCTTGAACTACTTCTAATATGTTGTTTACCTTTTCCTTTTCCTCTTTTACGCTTGTGGTCCTATTTAGATTATACTTCTCCTCCACCCCTAGTATAATTATACATTTCTTATTGTCCGCTAAGTCTCTTACTATATTCTCCTTTTCTCTCATCAATTTAATAACTGTGTCCTTAGTTTGTTCTTTCATCTGTTGATTCACTATATCGGTAAATACAATTTTGTTGTTCTCTTGTGCTTCGTTTGCTATGGACTCTTTATTCTCTTTATTATTATTCTTTGATTCCTCATTCTCATCTTTTACTTCTTATAACTGTCTTTTTAATTCTTCTATTTCTTTAGTTAGGCTTTGGTTCTCCTTTTTTAGTTCTTCCAATTTATCAATTCTTTCCGTAATCCGTGTCAGTTGGCTGAACCTATCCTCCCAATGTTTGGTCGTTTTCTCTATTTTTCCTCTAGACTTGTTAATCGGGGGAGGTTGGCACCCCCTCCCCCTCATTAAATCCATGGAAATTATTATCTCCAATTCTATTGTGCTGTTCTTATCTATATTTCTAAACTTAATGCTTTTACTGATGTTTTCGACTTCGCCTGCATCGTCTGCAGCCCTCCGACAAGTTGTCGGAGGGCTCGCCTAATACGGGGATTGAATGAAAATGAGACTAGATCTTTGGATGTTATGTGAAGCGTGGTCGGGGACTTGTACAGTCCTTTTAGACCATCACACGTAGCTCGGTTGCTAGCGTCTAGACTTCGTGATTATGGACGCATGGGTCAGGGTTCGAATCTCATGGCAGAGCTTCTAAACACACACACACACACACACACACACACACACACACACACACACACACACGCACACACACACACACACACACACAAAACAATTATAGATTATAATCTACGGTACATATTAGTCATGTTAAAGTTGATCTCGACACGTGTCTTTAGTTGAAACCGCCCCCAATAATCTATAGATAAGCAAACAAATGAAAAAAAAAAAAAATCAACAGATAGAGAAATCAACCAATCAGTTAGATAGACTTGATGTGCATTTTTGTCTTTGTATATTTTGTGAATTTGATAACTGGTGTATATATATATATATATATACATATATATATACATATATATATATACATATATATATATATGTGTGTGCATATATATATAGTTAGATGAAATATTCTTTTAATTAGTGAACAGTAAGAAGTGGACTGTCAGAGATTTTGTTTTAGAATTATTGTAACATTTTCTAGTATATTCTTAGTTCTCCAGAAAGAGTTTTTTTATGTATCACAATAGTAATCAGATGGTATTAGCCATAATAAAAATATATAAAAAAAACGGCAGCGTACTGAGGAGGTAGAGTAAAAGTGTGATGAATTATGTAGGATTTTTTTTTTTCAAATTTGCTTTACTAATTAGAGACTACTCGACGCGGCCTATATATTCAAGACTAATTGTACAAAGTAAAACTTAATAGCCAAACTTAGTGTCATTGGCAAGAGGTTGGACGTTAGCTCTGTATTTGTTCTAACTAGTTTGTTCTTCTAGAATTAAGTCGTTTATATTCCTACATTAGGTGCGGACTTCACAAAAGTGTTTCACTGTTTCATTCTGTCGTGACATTGTGCATTATGTGCTAGGATAGCCAGGTAAGAGTTTGGTGGCTATTGAAAATCGATCTAAGATTCTTGGGGGGCACAGTAGGCAAGTAATTCTAAGAAAACCACGAAAGTAGTGGTTTGAATATCTTAAGCTACCATAAAATATTCAACAGAATGAAAAAGGTGAAACGTGTATAAAATGGGAAATAAATAGTGGTAAGGTTAGAAAAATATAAAAATATAAAAAGAGAAGCAAAGGGAGAACTAAAAAAAAAAAAAAAACCAGAATCCACATAGGAACAAGATCGAAGGGACACTAGAAATGGCCTCATACATCAGAGGTTGGGGGTCACCGGCACACAGATACAGGAGGCATCATTCCACGAAGAAGAGTAAGACAGGAGAAGAGAGAATAGAGCAATAAAAATATTTGATGTTTTGTTGTCAGTCTTTCTGGATGTAGATTTCAATCGAGCTGAATGATATATTTCGTTATTTTTAACTTTATTTTTTGTTGAGACATTCTGACAGGTTGACGTAAGTGGAGTAGGAAACACAGGAGTCCTAGTCTGAGTTTATTCCTGACTAGGGTCGCAGGTATGCTTTTTCAAAGGAATGGTGTACAAATTAGCTGTGGGCATTTTATACATGAGGTGGAGCTCACTATTCTCCGTGTTACCATAGTTGGCGACAAGTGCATATTCATTGTAACAAATAATAAAATAGATAATAATGCTAGCAATAAGAGTCTTTGAATATATCCTGTCGTTATTGTTTAATTGCTGAGAATTTTTAAAACAAATCTTTGCAGATATAGAGTGAATACACTATAATAAAATGTATAACAAGATTAAACTGAGGAAAAAGAAGAGAAGAAAGATCAAGGCAGTGTGACGAATCTAGTGGATTTTGTAATAAAGATGAAATCATAAGTCCAGAGGCTGTAATGAGACTTACGAAGTCCTTTGGTAGAGCCAGATCAAAAAACCGGAGGAAGAAGTAGAAAAAAGAGGAGGAGGAAGACTGGAGATAGGAGGGGGATGGACGGGGGAACGGAGAGAAGATGGGAGTCTGAGAACTGTGGGAAGCCACAAAGCAAGGGTCAGAGAAAATATCAAATAAGAATTCATAAATAAATTGAAAATCTGATAAGAAAATTGTAACCTTATAAAGAGTGATCTAATTTCATATATAAACCTTTAGCATACGTAAATATTCATGTTTGGGTAATGACCAGTATTTTGTATTCATATATATAAACAACGGTAGTTTCATGTTAACGACAAATTATATGAATCTCTTCATTATTTTGTGTGCTTATATCTTAAGTCTTATTCATGATTACTTTTGGTCTTACGTTGATAACTTTTTCAAGTTATTTGAATATAAAATAACTGTCTTACTGGGAAGAAGTAGGAAAGTTTGATAAGATGTTCTGACAACTTGTGAGCGATGGCAAGTCAGGATAAGCTAAAGCTGAGGGAATTGCAATGAGGCGACGGACAGAACAAAAGAAAGATGAAGTTACGGAAAAAAAATGGCAGATGTCCTGGATAATAATAATGATGATATTAATAAAATAAAGATAATAACACTGAAGAACAAAATATAGAAGTACTGAGAAAAGCTCAAGTGCACGAGAGCAGTTTGTTCTTATTGGAAATGTCTGTCGACGTGACGTCATATTCCCCTCAAACTTTTGTGACGTCACCGAAAAACCAGGGTAGACATGGACCTTGAGCACCGAAAAAAATGTTTAAAATCTAAAAAAATTGTATTAGAATTTTTTTTTTTTTCATCTTCAAAAACCTTTGTTGAATTAGGTAGGACAAATCAAAGTTGCTTTCCGGCATAATCGTGTATGCACTGCCAGAATTAGTAAACTTAAACCGGTAAGATTACTATGAGGTGAAAGTTCGTTACTGAAGAAATCCACTATATTTGGAGCCTGTATCTCCCAGGCCACCACGGTTCACACCCTGGTGGCTGGCCGCCCAAAGGATGTTCTCTAGTCTGTCAGTCCTTGGTTTGCCTGTCTTTTCAATGGTCGTGACTGTTTTTTTTTTCATCATTTGTTAATTTTTTATTTGTATACATATCTATGTATTTCCATTTATTAAATATTTGTTTATACATACTGGTTTATCAATTCATTTACTCGCATTTGTTCCTACATTTATACATTCATTCATTCATTCGTTTGTTCATTCACTCGTTTATTGATTAGTTTATTCGTTTTTCTATTATTTATCAATTCATTTATTTATCTGTTTATTTACATAATTATCTATTGTTTATCTTTTATATTCCTTTATTTATTTGTTTATTAATTTATGTATTAATTTATTCATTCAGTTAATTACTTGTTATGTATTGCTCTATACGACAATGATACAAAGCAGTATACTTTAATTTCTTTTTCAAAGAACTAATAAAAAATTATAATACCTAAGTTATAAAAGTATTTAATAAAAAAAAAAAATATATCAATCCCCAGACTTGAGCATTTTCCTCAGCCGAGTGAAATTGCCCGGCAATGGAGGGAGAAGGGACTAGAAAAGCGATGTAATTACAATTCTTGATATTCCTGGCAGCCCCTGACAGTCTGGAGGTGCAAGCGTGCGTGGCAACTGTTGCAGGTCACGCCAGGTCAAGGGGGAGGGGGAAGGGGAAGGGGGATGACAGTGTGGGGAGGGGGTGAGCATCCCGGCACATAATGAGAGCCTTGGTAATGAATCTGCACCTGCTGATCAATAGACGCCTCCCTCCCCACTTCTGTCCTCTCCCTTCCCCGTCTTATCTCTTCCTGGTTCTCTCTGGCGCGCGCTCTCTCTCGTTCTCACTCTCGCTCTCTTTTGTTCTCTCTCTTTTTTATTCTTTCTCTTTCTTTCTCTCTTTTTCTCTCTTTCTCTGTATCTTCCTCTTGATCTCTAGTTCTCTCCCTCTTTCTCTTTCTCGCATTCTCTTTCTTTATGTCTCATTCTTTGTCCCTCTTCCTTTATTTCTCTCTCTTTATCTATCTCTCTCTCTTTCTATCTCTCTCTGTCTCTCTCTCTCTCTATCTCTATCTCTCTCTTTGAATGTCTGTATGTCTGTCAATCTCTCTTTCTCTATCTCTTCTCTTTCTGTCTCTCTCTTTTTGTCTGTCTATCTTTCTCTCTTTTTGTTTCTTTCTCTCTTTGTCTGTCTTCCTGTATATCTGTCTGTATATCCGTTTGTCAGATTCTGTCTGTCTCTCCCTCCCTCCCCCTCCCCTCCTCTGGCTCTTTTTTCTTACTCTCACTCTTTCACTCTTGCTCTCTCATTCAGATTTTCCTCTGTTGCTTCTCCTACTGTCTTTACTTTCCTCTTTTATTGGTTTATTACTAGTTTCATTTCAGACTGTTTATTTCTTTGACAATTTTTTTTATGGCAATGTAGGTTGCGCTCACCTCCCCACCACACTGGTGGACAAATTAATGATCACTTGTTGATGCCACGTTTGTTAATTGAGTGTGCTCACCATGTTGGAAATAGTCGAGATAATCAACTACGAACACATGACTGAAGTCAATAGCTGTGTTTATATTCTATTTTCAAATATTTTTTGTTTTATATTATATGATATTATATATTATATTATATTATATTATATTATATTATATTATATTATATTATATTATATTATATTATATTATATTATATTATATTATATTATATCATATTATGTTATATTATATTATATTATGTATATATATATATATGTATATACATATATATATATATATATATATATGTATATATATATATGGATATATATATATATATATATATATGAATATATATATATATATTCATATATGTATATATATGTACATATATATATATATATATATATTTATATATGTGTGTATATATGTATATATATGTGTCATATATATATGTATGTATGTATATATATATAATATATATATGTATGTGTATATATATATATATATATATATATATATATATAGATATTTTATTAATTAATTAATTTTTATTTTAATCTATGCTTATTATTATTTCGTATCTATATTTTCTACTTACAAAAATATATTTTTTGTATGGATGATGCTGTGATGCATGGAAGGGAGTAGATGGGGGATGGGAGTGTGTGTTTGGGAGTGGTTATGTGAGAAGGATATTTTGACACAGCCCGAAGGGTTTTCTCCTCGTCTTCTCTCTTTCTACATGAGGGGACGAAGTGGTGGGGGTCGCCTATTAAATGAAGCTGTCTTGCTGTGGATGTGATATGTTTTACTGCATTGCTTCTGACCCAGGGCAATGGGCGAGATGCAGGGATAATCCGTCATCCAGGAGGAGCCAAGAAAAAAGGAAGGGAGGGGTGATAAATAGGAGTGGAGTATGTGGGGGATGAAATGGGTGGAAGTGGTTGCATGCCTTTTGACTTTGGCTACCTTCCTTATAAGGGGGGAAAAGTCCTTGGTATGTAGAAAATATTCAATCTTTAGTTGTCGAAAGTATTTTAGATAACTACCTTAGACATTCGTATGTCTGTTTGTCTGTCTGGCTCTAAAGTTGTCACGCACATTTTGGCCTCTTGATTTGCTTTGATCATAAGCATAGTATGATGCTTTTTAAAAATGGTTGCAAAGATGAACCCCATCCATTATTGTGTTGTTGATAGCTTAAATGCAGCGAAAGTTCTGATGGCTGAAAATGTAAAATAACGTCAAATGTGACCTCGGCTTTGTTATTTGACTTAGGGGGGCAGAAAACTCCAAATATGCTCTACTCATCATCGCTTGATTTGTTCTTCCAGACAGATCGCTTTGCAACAAAAATATATATATCCAATTAACATTCAACGTGCCTTACTCAGCGGAATTTAACTTACTTGGTTTGTTTGTTAGGCATTATTACGGTTCTCGTTTAGCATTACTATTCTCGTTTCTTTGTTTGCTGGATTGTTCATTTGTTTATTTTTTCAATGTTCTGATTTTTTTTTTTAAGTTATATACAAAGTCACCAATCGTAATTTTGTTCGTGTGTTCCTTTCTACAGGAAACCTACATCAGGTTAAATCTTTTCCTACCTTTTTACAAATAAATTAAACAAAACTTGTTTTAATTCGTATTGATCACGCAAATCTTAGTTAAATATATTTACGAAAAACGCTTAGAAAGAGGACGACGCTATTTTACAAAAAATAAAATCATTCAAAGTATAAAAAAAGACGAAGGAATAAAAATAATAACTGGGTTAGCTCCTTCAGCAAATTACAAATCAGATCCTCTCTGACTTAAACCTGTTTTGTTCCCAAGATGGGGATCCCTGACTACTGTAGAATTGTAGGTGTCGAACACAATTTCCAAATGCACCTACGTGTTACGTCACTTTATCTTTATAAAGAAAAGATAATGATAAGATAAGACTGAATATGAGTTGACCTAAGCCTAAGACAGGAGACGAACCGAATGAAAATGAGCCCCATGGACGTACTAAAACCCTTTAACTGCTCTCATCCTTACTCCATCAACGTTTTAGTCAGATGAAGGAGTGTCGGGCCAGCGGCAGGGTCATGTGACCCGTTGTCTTTATCATTCTCCTCCCACCCTCTCTCTCTCTCTCTCTCTCTCTCTCTCTCTCTCTCTCTCTCTCTCTCTCTCTCTCTCTCTCTCTCTCTCTCTCTCTCTCTCTCTCTCTCTCTCTCTCTCTCTCTATATATATATATATATATATATATGTATATATATATATATATATATATATACATATATATATATATATATACATATATATATATATATGTGTGTGTGTGTGTATGTACAGTATGTATATATATCCTCCCTCTCCTCCCTAATCTCTGTTGTGTCTTCCTCAGTCCCGCTTTGTCCTGCAGAGTCTGGACCTATCTTAACCTCGTCTGGCTCTCCCACCCGTCCCACCCCACCCTGCCGTGCCGCCTGCGCTTCACTCCCGTTGGTTGGTGGGTAGTTGGTTTTCTTCACCTGGTTCTGTCCCCTTTAACACCAACTCCCTCCATCCCTCCTTCACTCCCAACCCCCCTCTCCCCTCCCCCTCCGTCCCTATCTTCTCTTCTCTCCTTCTCCCTCTCATCTGCTTTATTCCCCTTCTCTCTCTCTCTGTCCCTCCCTCCTC
The DNA here is from genome assembly GCF_046742065.1 of Oratosquilla oratoria. Taxonomy (NCBI): domain Eukaryota; kingdom Metazoa; phylum Arthropoda; class Malacostraca; order Stomatopoda; family Squillidae; genus Oratosquilla; species Oratosquilla oratoria. The sequence continues at coordinate 22,110,624 of NC_134789.1, forward strand.
CCTTCCTACCCTCCTCTCCTCTCTCTCTTTCATGTTTTTCTCTTCCCCTCCCCTCTCTCTGTCCCTTCCTCCTCGCTTTTTACCCCGCTCTCCCCTCTCTCCCTCTTTTCATCTTTATTTTCTCTTTAATCCTCTCTCTCTCTCTCTCTCTCTCTCTCTCTCTCTCTCTCTCTCTCTCTCTCTCTCTCTCTCTCTCTCTCTCTCTCTCTCTCTCTCTCTCTCTCATCTCTCATTCTCTCTCTCTCTCTCTCTCTCTCATCTTAATTTTTCTCCTCTCTCCCCCTTTCGCTGTCCCTTTATCCTCCCACTCTCCCCTCCCGTCTTCCTCTTCTTCTTTCACTCCCTCCGTTTCTTTCTCGTCTTCTCTCTTTCTCTCTCATCTTATTTTTTCTCTCCCCCTATTTCCTCGTGCCTTCTTCCTCCTTCCGTCTTTGACAATTTTCTCGCTCTTCTCCTTTTGTTCTAATATAGCATTTTCTTGTTGAGTTTTTCTTCGTGGTTTTCTTTCCATTTTTTTATTTATCTTTTGTTAGCCTTTCTATTGACTAAAAATGTCCTAAATCTATCAAATTTACTTCTCATTATTCCATTGTATTCTCTTATCCGTCTAACATAATAACAACCTAGTTTCTAATCCTCGCAATTCACTGTACCCGTGTTCAAACACGAAGGGCAGAGGTGCCGATCCTCGACGCAGCTAGGCGAATCACGGTGTAAGATTTTCATCATTGTTAATAGTGTCTGCGGTTGTAATAACTACTGCATGTAGTCCTGAGATCGATTCCCAAAAACTACCGGTAACTACCACACGGTTACAGCTCTCCTGAACATAGAAGGTGAGAGAAACTGCATCAGTTTAGACTAAGCGTTTCCCTGTGTGAGCGTTCCATTTTCCTGTTTACTAGATCATCTGTCCTACCTCCTTCCATCCTTCCTTCTCTTCTCCCAATCTTCTCTCCCTCCCTCCCTCACCTCCCTACCTTCCTTCTTTCTTCCCTACCTCCCTCCCTTTCCCCCTTCGTCCCTCTCTCCCTTCCTCCCTACCTCCCTCCCTCCCTCCCTCCCTCCCTACATTCCTCCTTTCTTCCCTACCTTCCTTCGCCCCTTCGACCCTCCCTCCCTCGCTTTCACCTTTCTTCTCTCTCTCCCTACCTCCCTCCCTCCCTACCTTCCTCCTTTCTTCCCTACCTCCCTCCGTCACTTCGACCCTCCCTCCCTCCCTCCCACCCCTTCGTCCCTCTCTCCCTTCCTCTCTACCTCCCTCCCTCCCTCCCTCCCTACCCTTCCACACCTCCCTCCGCCCCTTCGACCCTCCCTCCCTCCCTTCCACCTTTCTTCATTTCCTCCCTACCTTCCTTCTTTCTTCCCTACCTCCCTCCCTTTCCCCCTTCGTCCCTTTCTCCCTTCCTCCCTACCTCCCTCCCTCCCTCCCTCCCTTCCTACATTCCTCCTTTCTTCCCTACCTTCCTTCGCCCCTTCGACCCTCCCTCCCTCTCTTTCACCTTTCTTCTCTCTCTCCCTACCTCCCTCCCTCCCTACCTTCCTCCGTTCTTCCCTACCTCCCTCCGTCACTTCGACCCTCCCTAACCTTCGTCCCTCTCTCCCTTCCTCCCTACCTCCCTCCCTCCCTCCCTCCCTCCCTACCCTTCTCCTTTCTTCCACACCTCCCTCCGCCCCTTCGACCCTCCCTCTCTCCCTTCCACCTTTCTTCATTTCCTCCCTACCTTCCTTCTTTCTTCCCTACCTCCCTCCCTTTCCCCCTTCGTCCCTTTCTCCCTTCCTCCCTACCTCCCTCCCTCCCTCCCTACATTCCTCCTTTCTTCCCTACCTTCCTTCGCCCCTTCGACCCTCCCTCCCTCCCTTTCACCTTTCTTCTCTCTCTCCCTACCTCCCTCCCTCCCTACCTTCCTCCTTTCTTCCCTACCTCCCTCCGTCACTTCGACCCTCCCTCCCTCCCTTCCAAATTTCTCCCCTCCCTCCCTCCCACCCCTTCGTCTCTCTCTCCCTTCCTCCCTCCCTCCCTCCCTCCCTCCCTCCCTCCCTACCCTTCTCCTTTCTTCCACACCTCCCTCCGCCCCTTCGACCCTCCCTCCTTCCCTTCCACCTTTCTTCATTTCCTCCCTCACCCCTTTGCCCCTCTCTCCCTTACTCACTCACTCACTCCCTACCTACCTTCCTATCTCCCTCCCTCCTCTCTCCCCCCTCCCTCCCTGCCTCCCCTCCCAACCCGCCTTGGAAAGGATGTCCGCCTCCTGCATTCGCCACAACTCTGTGGGTCCTCTTCGTCTTGATTCGCTGGACCACTCCACCTTTTTGTACTCGCTACGACCCGTCCTCCCCTTCTTCGTTCTCCTGCTTTTACATTTCCTGTCCCCTCTTCGCTTTCTCCTCTTCTTCTTGTTACTACTTCTACTCGTACTCCTCCTCATTTTGTTCCTACTTATGCTCCTTCTCTTCCTCCTTCTCCTCTTCCTATAGTCACATTCTTCTTCATTCACCACAAACTTGTCCACCTCCTCATTCGAACTTCTCTCCGCTGCTTCTCTAAACTCTCGAGGATTGAGGAGATTTATATCGGCTTAATAAAACCAATCAATCAACCAGCCCATTTCGAGTCCACTGCTGAACAAAGTCCTCTTCCAGACCATTCCACGACTCGCACAACTGCGCAATCCTCTGCCACATCACTCCTGCCAAACTTTCTGTCTTATCTCACAGCCAAGTTAATTAATCTATCCACGTTACGTGGTTTGATCTCTTTATAGTTTACAGTTATTTTTATTATGATACTGAAATATTTTTAGCAACTTAATCGTCTTCTTTTGTAGTCGTAGACATTTTCACTGTGACGAGTGACTTCCCCTCCGCTCTCCCCTTCCCCTCCTACCCGTCCTCTTCACCTCTCTCCTCCTATCCTCCTTCCCATCCTCTTCCCCGCTCTCTCTACCCTTCCTCCTTCTCTCTCCTTTTCCCGTCTCCTCTTCCCCCTTCCATCCCTCCACTTTCTCCTACTTGAAAACCCCTTGCTCCCCTATCCCACTCCAAAGCTCCTAAATCTAAATATATCTATTGATTTGCCTCTGGTTTTCCACCACTTACCCAACGGATTTCCACCACTACATGCACTCCTTTGTCTCCCTACCTGCTTCTTCATCAGAAATCCTCTTTGTCTCTTCTTCCTCTAACTTTCTTTAACATTCCTCTCACTATTTTTTGTTTGTTTGTTTGTTTACTTATCTTGAAGGCCTTCCCCATTTCCCTCCATTTAGATCTCTTTGTCCTCTCTTTCGTCCCCTTATAAGTGTCTACTTTCTTCTATTTTCTTTGACTTCCACTTTTCACTAGCATTCATTTTAGTTGTTTCCATTTCTCTTATATTGTTATTAACCTTCTTTTACTTTCCTTCTACTTCTTCAATTTTCTTCTTTGGTGTTCTCTTATATCCTTTCTGTCTACTGAGCATTTTCATCTCGTATCCAGTATACTATATATTTTTTATTCTTATTCTTATTTTGAGCACGGTCTCACTGTTGTTCCTGTTATTTTTTTATATATATATATATTTTTTTTTTACAATAAATTTCATTTTTGTATCACAACATGTTGGACTATTCTACAAATTGTATTATCTCTTTCTTATCTTTTATTTCTTTGCACTGTATTTTTTACTTTTATGCGGTTTTTTTCCCTTTTCTTTCATTTACTCCTAGTCTCCTTCCGTGTGCCCTTTTCCCCCATCGACATTCGTCTCTGTCTTACAAGCAGTCAAGGCTTACAGTTCTATTTGCTTGCTTTTGTTTTTACTTCGATTTTTCCTATTCGATCCTTCCCAGCGGTGCCTGACCTAAATGCAAGCTAAAAAAAATTGGGCCCCTAACTACATTTTTTCATACTTATCCTCCCTCTCCCCCTTATCTCTGTTGTGTCTTCCTCAGTCCCACTTTATCCTGCAGAGTGTCGACCTATCTTAACCTCGTCTGACCCTCCCTCCGTTACCTCCCTTCCCTACCTTGCCGCCTCCCACCCTCTCTCTCCTTCTCTCTCTCTCTCTCTCTCTCTCTCTCTCTCTCTCTCTCTCTCTCTCTCTCTATATATATATATATATATATATATATATATATATCCTCCCTCTCCCCACCACCACGACAACCAGATTCCACCTCTTACCTACCTGCAGCAAGAAAGCAGAGAAGGTGGAGGAATGTAGATGTTTGGATCTCCATTGGGTTCACGGTATATGGAGACCGCCTTGATTGCTCCTGATTTCTCCTATCACAGATGGTTCTTCCTGTCTCCGGGGGATGGTGCACCAGTTGCCGGTATCGATGTCTATCGCTTGGGCTGAATTCCTATCTTCTGATACGTCACTTGTGGTCTGTTATCGGTATCTTTAGTGGTAACGATACACTCGCCCGTTAAGTGATGCTTTTAGGACCACAGGAAGACTTCCAGTTTCGTCCCTATATTGATTGCTCTGATATCTTTGTGATTATGGAAAAATTATTTTATTGAGTAATTTATTTCTTTGTCGTCTTGCACTTTGCAAAGGATCCATGTAACTGCCAGTAGTCAAAATCGTTTGCGACAAAGACCTCACACCTCTCCGAATAAATTTAGTCCAGGTACTTTTAAATTTCTAAGTTTATTACTACTAGGGAGATCGTCCAGTGTACTACAGGGTGGTTTATCATTAGTGGTGAGACTTGGATGGTTCTCTTTAGATCCTTCTATACTCCATTTTTTTTAGATTTCCAGAAACGTATGCACCATTTTCTGAAATAGAAGGAGGTGACCTTAGTGAAAATGCAAATAATCCATTTGGAGCGTATGTGAAGACATATGAGAAGAAAACTATATATATATATATATATATATATATATATATATATATATATATATATATGTATGTATATATAATATATATATATGTATATATATATATAATATATAATATATGTATATATATATATATATATATACATATATATATACATACATTATACATATATATATATATATATACATATATATCATTTGTCTGTTTGGTTCTAATCTATCATTAGTTATATGTCAATTTATCATTATTTACTATTTACCTGTTTGTTTATTATTTATTTATGTATTTTATTTGTTATTTACATTATTATAGTTTTAATTTATTAATTTATTATTATGATTTTTTTGCATCCGACCTAGATATGGACCAAAAAGTCTCCTGTCGGTATGTTCCGCCTTTGTAATCCTTTGTAATATGTATATGTATATGTATATGTATATGTATATGTATATGTATATGTATATGTATATATATATGTATATGTATATGTATATGTATATGTATATGTATATGCATATGTACATGTATATGTACAGTATATGTATATGTATATTATATATATGTATATGTATATATATACATACATACATACATACATACATATACCAAAGGCTTTTTCCCCCTACACGGGGGGGGGGTAGCCAAAAAGAAAATAGGCATAAAAACCTCTCCCACCCATTCCATTTCCTATATATTCCAATCCCCTCCACCCTCTCTCCCATCTTGGCATCTCCTGGATGACGGGTCATCCCTGCATCCTGTCCACTGCCCTGGGTCAGAAGCAGTCTCAAGACACAGCACATCCACTGCAAGGCTGCTTCATAAATTCGGCGACCCCCCCTCTCCGTCCCCCCATGGAGAGAAGGAGAAGACTGACCACCTTCCTGCCGATACTTTGAAGGAGCATAATGATTATTTCTAAAATATTTAACTACATGGACCACATGTTGTTTTACATTATCAATCTCAAGGTCATGAGCCAGTAGATTTAGTAGGTGTGCTGCACATCCGTATGTGAGGACGGTATGCTCAGGTTCACTCGATTCCTCCAAGAGTTTTCTCATCTTGGTGACATTTGCTGCATTGTCTGTCACAACACTTCCAATGTGACAACCAAAATCTTCTTCAGCCCTCTTGATCGAATTTTGTACAAGTTGTAGAAGATATTCAGCAGTGTGAGGTTTCCCTGATGTGTCTATTGTGTCAACTAAATAAATCTGACCATATTACGGGCTCATAATGGATGTTAGACCACCCATCAATTGAAAGACATTACAGTTTCATTATTCGGGTCATCTGCACATTTTTATATTCCTTTTCATGCACAAGATCCAAGTACTTATCAGCAATATCTTTTCTGGATGGAGGAATATAACCTGGCCTCATGTTCTGAACCATCTTGAGAAACTGAGGATGCTGAACAAGTAGAAATGGTGAATTTGTAGCAAATATAATTCTTGCAACTTCTTTGTCGAGATTTTCCTTTTGAGAGGCTGAAGTTATGATAAATCTGTCCAGAGATGTTGATGACTTTCTTTTAGATAAAAATGATTTAGAAAAAGTGGCGCCTGTGGAGGGAGTCTGATAGTGACCTTTTTAATGGTGGAGTCAGGTTTGCAGATAATTCAAGTGGAGCCGAGGATGAAGGGATTGAAGCTGTTGATACAGATCCTGAAATGGAAACAGAAAATTTTAGCATATTGCATAATTTATAAATGAATAAATAAATGAATGAATACAGTGTGATTTAGGCTACTTTTAAGTACAGTAGTTATTTTTTTAGATAATGATTATATTCACACAAGCCACTAAATTATTTGGAAATAATTAACAGGATATGAAATAGGTGGGCTTGGAATTCAGCCCACACAGAATTCAGTCCACTTTTAAGTTCACTAAAAATAATGGGTTGGTTGGGTTAGGTTAGGCTAAATATCTTTGGGCAGAATCCCATGTGGGCTGAATTCCAATGGAACCTATGAAATATATTACACAATGTTGAATGATATGAATAACAATCATCTAGGCCCCAAAGTTGAGTGGATACAGTATATTATAGTGATATAGTCATTACTCAAATTTAGAAGTAATGAAGTTGAAGTATCATCTCTTTAGGCCTTCACATTTTTATTGCACATGGTCTCCATTGTTCACCAAATTTATATAGTTGCGTATGAAAAGGGAGAAATGCACACAATATAAGTAAAATTATTTACCTGGGTCATCAATTTCTTCTTCTGTATGCTGTGGCTGACCTTGCGTACCCTTTGCCAGAAGTTGTTGGTAGTTTTTCAAAATAATTCCAGACAGGACCATTTTTTCTGCCTAAAGGAACCACTCTGCCAGGTCCAGAAGACATCCTTCCTTGTTGATTCCAAAGCAGCAACTGACTCAGTGAGAAGCTGCTTACCTAGAACAAGTTTCAACAAGAATCTTGTTGAAACTTGTTGTGGGCTGCACAGTGATATATATTATATGTAGGCTTATACCGTTCCTTGTATACTTGTGGCTAGTCTATATAACACTGCTCCTTATATTGATATGCTAAAAATGTCCTTTAGCAATCAGATCGCATATCAGATAGCAATCCCACAATATCTAAAATCTATAAAAAAAAATATCAAAAAATCTATCTAAATCAAATAAATCTGATTTAAAAAAGTCGATTTTTTACAAAAAAGAAAAAAAAAAAAAAAAAAAAAAAAAAATCGACAACCCTGGTGTCCACTAACCTCATACAATAATGCCTGATAAGTGCGGCTAAAATTGGCATTTCATAGCATAACAATGCCTTGAAAATAGTTTTATATTTCACTATAAAAGTTTATATTAACTTATACTGCATTGAATAAGTCAATACTTGATACATTTGTCATATGTACAACGTTAAGCTTCTATTTTTGATATATTTGTCCAATATAAAATGTTAGGTTACAAAGAAAGCAATGGCCTCCGTTAGCGGAGCCAGGAATCTGGGTGCGCACGTCCTGTGTAATAGTAGTCCTTGATATATATGTATATATACATATATATATATATATATATATATATATATATACATGTATATATATGTATATATACATATATATCTATATGTATATATATATATGTGTGTGTGTGTATATATATATATATGTATATATATATATATATTTGAATATTTAGGCAGCAGGTTCTCCTGTAAGCATATTTGGTTAAAAAATACAGCGACTTCTGTATTTATGATCTTCTTGTTGATACTCTCTACTTTGCGAACTGCAGATTTATGCGTAGAGTTGAGCACAGAAATACTATTACCGAAAGGCATAGTAAAACACAGTGGAGTGTTCTTAATATATTCACGACGTTTCGTACACTTTGTACATTTTCAAGTGATATTGATTATATATATATATATATATATATATATATATATGTATATATATATATATATATATATATATATGTATATATATACATATATACATATATACATACATACACACACACACACACACACACACACACACACACACACACACACACACACACACACACACACACACACACACACACACACATATATATATATATATATATATATACATATATATACACGCATACACAGTTACACACATTTGCACAAACACGCGCACACACTCGCACATACACACACACACACACACACACACACACACACACACACACACACACACACACACACACACACGCACACACACACACACACACACACAGTGGCGCGGTTAGTAGAGTCCTAGACTGTCAGTACGGCGGTGCCGGCGGTACCGGGTTCGAATCCTGCCCAAGGCTGAAATTATTTCAGTGTCACTGCGCTTGGAGTCGTTACGCCGACTCTCGTGGGCGGGGAGTTGGGTGTGTGTGCGTGTAAGGTTACAGCATTACCCATAGATCGGTCATATGAGATCTGAGCTCTCTTCCGGGAGGGAAATAGCTGTCGATCATGAGTCCAACACGTGATCCAAAGACCAAGGTGAATCACACACACACAGACACACACACACACACACACACACACACACACACACACACACACACACACACACACACACACACACACACACACACACACACACACACACACACACACACACACACACACACACACACACACACACACACATACAACCACATACACACATACATGCACACACACATACAAGCACACACACGCACATAGAAGCATATGCACACACACACAAACACACACACGCACACACTCACATTCACACACACGCGCGCACACACACACATGCTAAAAGAAGTACGAGACGGAGACCAAGAAGTAGAAAAGGAAATAGAAGTATATAGAATAGGACAATTAAAAATAAATCGACCTCTGAAGATGAAATTAACTCATTAGCGCCCATTGTAGTAGAAGACGTACTAGCAAAGTCAGGAAAGTTAGCAAGGAGTGAACACTACAACAACATATGGATAAAATGAGAAATGAATGTTGAGAAAAGAGAAAGAGAGAAGACACTAAGAGATGGAGTAAGAAAAAAACAACAACAACAAAAAACAAAAACAAAAACGCGAAGGGAACGGAGGCCGAAAGAAAGGAGTTCTATTGGAGAGTCTTAGACATAAAGCTGAGAAAATGGTATTCTCGGGTAAGCAAAACGAAAGGAACAGAAAACAAGATGGAGAAGAAAAAAAAAAAAAAGGCTTCTACTAACATAGACGGATTGATCTCAGGATTAAGTGAACTGAATGATTACCTGACAGAAGAAAAAACAGACATAATGGGAATTGCAGAGACAAAATTAATGGTCCACTACCACCAAATAGTGTTGGACATGGATTATATAACCACAGGGTTAAAAGTAGAGACGAGAAACAGGGCGGAGGAGTCATGTTTCTGGCCAAGAAAAACAAATGTGACAAAGGTTACAGAGGGTATAAACAGTGTGGAAATGATCATGATAGAAGTTGAAGACAGCAACATGAAAAGTAGAAAGTTTGTAGTGATTTATGTGCCCCAAAAACGGGCTCTTGGAAGGAGAGCGAGCATTTAAAAGTATTAGAAGATACAAGGCATTCATTAAACGAGATGCTAAAGGATGGAAGTAATCTGGTACTTATGGGAGATTTTAACTGCAAAGAAATCTGTTGGGAAGAGATGACAGTGAAATGTGGAGAGGCTCTATGGGGAAATGTATTACTTGACATGTTTATAAAACATACAATAACACAATGGATAAAAAGAAAATACCAGATAAAGAAGTAACGAAGAACAGTCGAGACTAGATTTAATATTTACAACAGAACCTGAATACAAGACACTATTTGGGAAGAGTGATCACATATTAATAGAATTTGAACTAAAGGAGGGATTATATATATAGAGAGAGAGAAATGAGAAATACAGAAAAGGAAGAGTGATGTACAACAAAACGGACCTTGGGAAACTTAAGAGATTCTTTTAAAATGCAAATTGAGCAGTAGCCGTCCAGTTGAGCAGTAGTCGTCACTCAGGTCGGGTCAACTGGGTAGCTGCTTCAAATAGTGATATGGAGAGTGGTTGTGTTAGATTGTTCTGCGCCGATGAGGTACAACCTCTACATAGTAGAATTAAAGCCTTGGGGGATGATGCAAAGTACCTTAAAGAGGAGAATCGAGTTCTCCGCTCGAAGACCCAAAATACGAAAGACAAACCAAGTTTGGAGTCTGGATGGAAAATGGTGAAAAATAAGGCTCGGAAAGTTGGGGAAAAGTCCTTACCAGCCCCGCTCGATTGCAGGATCTCGTTTCAAGTACTAGAGGGTCTACAGGAAGAAGAAACAAAGGAAATTCAAGAGAAGAAAGGATGTGCAGACGCTGGATCCCTGCCAACAGCTAAGATTTTGGTTGAAGGAGACAGTCAAATGAGGTACTTAGACAGGGCTTTCTGTGATAAAGATAGGAAACATAGGACACAGGTGTGTTTCCCCGGCGCGGGGATAGGTGATGTTAGAGATAGGATTGAAGAGTGCTGGAGGCAATGATATAGGTAAGTTAGGGAGTGAGGAATATTTTGCGCGGTTCCGGGATGCGCTAGACAAGATTAAGAATAAGGAGAGTGTTCCTGTTTTATGTGGAATCCTTCCGAGGCGTAGAGTTGGAGACATGTGGCATTCCAGGGCTATTCCAATGAATTGCAGGCTGGCAAAACATTGTAAAGCCAATGCATGGGCATTTTGTCGACAACTGGGATTGCTTTAACGGTAAGAATCATCTATATACAAGGGACGGGGTGCACTTGTCGCCCAGAGGATTTCGGCTCCTCGCTGAATTCCTTGAGTGAGAAATAGGCATCCTACAGGGGTTTTTAGGGTAGATTACGTGGGAATAGGGAGGAAAGTATATAGTTTAGGCAATAGAAACAACTCAGAGAGGGACTGTGAAAAGAATCACCAAACCAAATAGCAGAGGCGTAATTAACAAAATTGTCGGTACATGACCAGGGGTCGGGTCACGGAGGTTAATATGCATACCTTGGGTCAGGTCACTTGGGGGCGGGGGCTCAACAGACAGGTCAGGGATTTGGATGAAATCTATAGCAATGTAACTGACTTAATTATTAATGCACAAAATACATTTATCCCCCTGAAGTCAATACGAAAGAATAGTAATACTCCCAAATGAGTGAGGGACAGATTGAAACATGAGATCAAAATGAAAAGAGGACTTTACGTAAAAATAAAGAATTGGGAAACACACCTTAGATCAATATACAGTATAACGAAATGACAAAGCTGGTTAAAAAGAATACACGTGCAGCGAAACGTAATTATGAAATTAAGGTTGCCAGTTAAGCAAGATGCAACCCTAAGGGTTTCTTTTATCTCTATAGAACAAAAAATAAAGAAAGAATAGGCCCAATTAAAAACGATTAAAATGTCATTATAGAATCGGAGGGAAAAATGAGTGAGGAGTTTAACAAATATTTTCTCTCGGTGTTTATTAATGAGAGGTAAGATAAAGTACCTGACTGCGACCCGTTTTTCAGTGGAGATGAAAAAGTAGTCTATCTAATATCAGCATTAGTAAAGTAGAAGTAATTATGAAACGTAATTATGAAATTAAGGTTGTCAGTCAAGCAAGATGCAACCCTAAGGGTTTCTTTTATCTCTATAGAACAAAAAAAGAAAGAATAGGCCCAATTAAAAACGATGAAAATATCATGATAGAATTGGAGGGAAAAATGAGTGAGGAGTTTAACAAATATTTTCTCTCGGTGTTTATTAATGAGAGGTAAGATAAAGTACCTGACTGCGATCCGTTTTTCAGTGGGGATGAAAAAGTAGTCTATCTAATATCAGCATTAGTAAAGTAGAAGTATTCAATCAGATTGAAAGACTTAAAGCTACAAAATACCCGGGTCCAGACGAAATTTTTCCGAGAATGCTTAAGGAGTGTAAATTTGAAATCTGCGACCAGTTAACAGAAATATTTAATAAATTTATAGACACTGCTTTTGTGCCTACTGCTTGGAGATAGGCAAACGTTGTTCCTGTTTGTAAGAAGGGAGATAAATCGTCTATATGCAACTACAGGCCAATCAGTTTGACATCGGTTATAGGTAAAATGCTCGAATCAGTAATAGTAAATAGATTCAGAGAACACATCGAAAGACATAATTTAATTCGTGACACACAGCATGGTGACTAATCTTCTATCCTTTTACATTAAAGTGAATAAGGCATCAGATAACAATGATAATTACGATGTTATTTACCTTAACTTTAGCAAAGCGTTCGACAAGGTGCCACACCAGAGACTACTAAATAAAATCAAAGCCAATGGCACAGGAGGAAAAGTGTTAGAATAGATTAGAGCTTGGATTAGTAACAGAAAATAGTAGGTCGCCATAAATGGAGTAAAATCTAAGTGGGGCAATGTTACTAGTGGGGTCCCCCAAGGCTCGGTTTCGAGTCCTTATTGTTCATAATGAATATAAATGACTTAGACGATGGGATAAATAGTGATGTTAGTAAATTTACGGACGACACTAAAATAGAACGCCTAATTAGGTCAGTAGACGACGAAGATATTCTGCAGGATGATCTTAACAAATTGTTCACATGGTCGGTGAAATGGCAAATGAACTTCAATATCTCTAAGTGTAGCGTGTTAAACGTAGAGCTACACAACCCCGAAAATAGATACAGCTTAGATAACACGCTTTTAGAGAAAAAAGAGTGTGAGAGAGACTTGGAGTTCTAGTGAGTCCAGACCTTAAAATCAGGGAACAGTGCATTAGCGCCAGAAATAAAGCTAACAAAGCATTAGGTTTCATTGCTAGGACGGTAACGAATAGAAGTGTAGAGGTAATTGTCAAACTGTATCTAGCGATAGTTAGACCCATCCTTGACTATGCGGTACAGTTTTGGTCTCCGTCCTACAGAATGGACATCAATTCAATAGAATCAGTACAGAGAAGAATGACCAAAATGATACATGGACTCAGAAATTTTCCTTACGAGGAGAGGCTTAGGCACCTTAACTTACACTCTCTGGAAAGATACAGAGTGCGGGGTGATCTAATAGAGGTGTTCAAGTGGATTAAAGGCTTTAATAACGGTGATATAAACAAGGTCATCATATTAAAACAACAACAGTAATGGGTATAAACTGGACAAATTTAGATTTATGAAGGAAATAGGCAAGAACTGGTTTACTAATAGGGTGGTCGACTAATGGAATAGACTTAGTAACCATGTAGTAAGCGCTGAAACTATCAGTTGTTTTAAGAAACGATTAGACAACTTTATGGATGGGGATGACAGGTGGTGATGGATACGGAGCTGCCTAGTGTAGGCCTTATGATCTCTTGCAGTCTCCTTCATTCTACAAAGAATTACAAAGGTGGAGCATGCCGACAGGAGACCTTTTGGTCCATATCTAGGTCGGATGCGAAAAAAATCATAATAATAGAATAATAAACAAAAACTATAATAATGTAAATACCAAATAAAATACATAAATAAATGCATAGGTATAGTTAAATAATAAACAAACAGGTAAATAGTAAATAATAATAAATTGACATATAACTAATAATAAATGAAAATCAGACAGACAAATGATAACAAAACAAAAACAAATAATATAAGATAAATTATAATCATTACAGCATCTTGCTTAGGTGTTTATCTAAATGATTATTAAAGCTTCGAACTGAACTACATTGCACTACCTGTGCAGGAAGTTTATTCCATTTATTAACTACACGGTTGGCAAAGTTGTTTCTACCTACTTCCAAATTGAATCTATTTCCGGACAGTTTGAGACCATTGTTTCTTGTCTGATTCTCATTCAATGTAAAAATTTTGTCACTGTTGATGTTGTCAATTCCCTTTAAAATCTTAAAGACCTGTATCAAGTCACCTCTGAGTCTACGCTTTTTTAGGGAAAACAGATTCATATGTTTTAGTCGATTTTTGTATGATTTATTTTTGATATTTGGAATCAGTTTTGTGGCTCGCCGTTGTACTTTTTCCAGTCTGTCAATGTCTTTAATGAGATTCGGTGACCATACGGAAACAGCATATTCCAAATGTGGACGAACTAACGATTTATATAGCTTGTTAATGAGTGATGGACTTTTGAAATCAAAAGATCGCGCAATCAGTCCTAGACTCTTATTTGTTTTCTCAGAGGCTGAAATACACTGCTTGGATGATTTGAGGTCGTTACTGATAATCACGCCGAGATCTTTTTCACTATCCACTTTTGTTAACGAATTTCCAAATAACTTGTAATCATACTTACTGTTATTTTTACCTATGTGCATTACCTTGCATTTGCTTGTGTTAAATTTCATTAGCCACTTTTCAGACCATTGCTGTAATTTATCTAAATCTTCTTGAATATCTAATTGGTTTGAGTGATCATTTGCCATTCCACACATTTTTGTATCATCAGCAAATTTGGAAACAGTAGATTTTAGTCCATGGTCTATATCATTTATATATACTATGAATAGAAGTGGTCCAAGAACGGAACCCTGAGGAACTCCGCTTGTAACATTTTTCCATCTAGAAGTTTTTCCATTTAAAATAACTCTCTGTTTTCGACCATTCAACCAATTACTAGTCCAACCTAATAGGCTACCACTTATTCCGTGTAAAGCTAATTTAGTAAGTAGTCTTTTGTGTGGGACGGTGTCAAAAGCTTTTGCAAAGTCTAGATATATTAAATCTATATTGTTTCTTTTGTCATAATTCGAGATAACTGTGTTGTAGAATTCGAGTAAGTTAGTCACACAAGAACGTTTCCGTCTGAAACCATGCTGGCTATCATTTATCAAACGGTTACTTTCTAAATGATGTTCGATAGCATCTCTGATGACAGTTTTCATTATTTTTCCTACGATTGAAGTCAAACTTATAGGCCTATAGTTATTTGGCTTCTTTTTGTCACCTTTTTTGAATATGGGAGTAACGTTAGCTAGCTTCCATTCTCTTGGGACATCTCCGGATATGATGGATTTCTTGAAAATAATTTCTAATGGAGCAACAATCTCATTTTTCATTTCCTTTACGATTCTTGGATGCCAACCGTCAGGCCCTGGTGTTTTATTAACTTTGAGTTTCTCTATACACCTTTTAATTTTTTCTTTTGTTATATTTACCGTAGTAAGTTTACCCTAGACTTTTCACAGGTTTCAGTTTGGAATTCACTTTGAGGTGTTTCGTTTACGAATACCGAGCTAAAATAATTGTTTAAGATATTACACATGCCTTCATTTGAATATTCAAGTTGACCGTCAGCTGATAATAGTGGACCAATGTGATTCCTAACAACCTTTTTATCTCTAATGTAACTATAGAATTCTTTGGGATTCTCTTTGGATTTCTCAGCGATATTAATTTCGTATTGTCGTTTTCTTTTTCTTATTGTCTTTTTTAAATCTCTCTATATTGATACATAACTTTCATGGTCATTAGATGCACCCGAGCACTTATATTTCTTATAAGCCTGTCTCTTTTTAGCAATACTTTTTTCAGTTTCTTTGTCGAGCCACTTTGGGCGAGCCTGATTTGGGGGAGGTCTGTCCTTAAAAGGAATGTAAGTTTGAATCATCTTAGTGAGCGTATTTTGAAATATTTCCCACATCTGATCTACAGGTCTTTCGTTTATATTGCCTCCCAATCTGTAAGCTGAAGCTCCTGACGTAGTCCTATGAACTGAGCTTTACTGAAATCGGGTATTTTAGAAACACAAGTATCTATTCTAAAATTGTTTAGGAGTTTGAATCTAACTAAGTTGTGATCGCTATTTGCAACAGATTCACCGACTTCTACATCAGTTACCATGCTTTCGCGGCTAGTGATCAATAGATCGAGTAAGTTTCCATATCTTGTGGGCTCTTTTACATGCTGAATTAAGTAATTGTCACCAAGAAAATCAATCAAGCGACTACCTATATGGCCATGTTCAAGGGTCATCCAATCAATGTCAGTAAAATTGAAATCACCCATTATCAATAAATCCCGGAAGCAGAAACTAGACAATTCTTGAAATAACAGTTTGTCGTCTGCTAATGATAATGTCTTTGGCCTATATATTACACCTATATTCATTTTTTGTCCATTTGTTTTGGTTAACTCAACCCACAAACTATCATATGCATCCTGTTTCACTTTCTCTAAAACACAAGCATGAACATTGTTTTTAACGTACAACAGAACACCCCCACCTTTCTTGTGGTTTCTATCCTGATGAAAGTGTTTAAATCCCGCAATATTAAATTCAGCTTCGAACTCTGTACCATTTAACCATGTCTCAGTTATTCCTATCATATCGAGATTTTCGCTTTTGACATACGCCTGTATTTCTTGAAATTTGTTCCTAATACTACGAGCATTAAAGTACATGGTTTTAAGAAACTCGTGATTATTTCTTTTTGACACATTTTGAGTTTCAATATCATGTCTTACATTATCATTTTGTTTTTTATTTATACCTTGCTGTATATTATTATTTGGTCGTTCATTGACATTCAATGCCTCACTAACATTTCTCCCATCAAAATTAACATTAATATTTCCCCCATCACGGACATCTGGTCGATCACGGTCATCCGATCTCTTTTGTACATTTTGTCCCCCTACGTCACCGTGATTCACACCGGCCTCCTGTCGTTCATTGATATTATGTCCAGCATTCCTTCCTAAAATTATATTTTGTCCTTCAGTGACATTATATCCTACCGTGATGTTTTTTCCTCCACTATAATTACATCCCATCGTGATCTTTTGTCCTCCACTGTCATTACATCCTATCATGATATTTTGGCCTTCATTGACATTCTGTCCCGTATCCCTTCCTAAAATTATATTTTGTCCTCCAATGACATTATATCCTACCGTGATATTTTCTCCTCCATTATCATTACATATAACGAGAACTACCTGTATATACATATATATATATATATATATATATATATATATATACATATATATATATATATAGTATATATATATATATATAGCATATATATATATATACAGTATATATATATATACATACACACATACATACATACATACATACATACATACATACATACATACATTTGTGTACCTATACATCTACATACATACGTAAAGGCAGGATATACCAAAAATGTATTTTCACTTTGTATATTTATGAGTACTCTTGCTAGTATTTTTTCTATATTTTTCTGTAGCACATCATATATATATATATATATATATATATATATATATATATATATATGTGTATATATATATTACAAAGGATTACAAAGGCGGAGCATAACGACAGGAGACCTTTTGATCCATATCTAGGTCGGATGCGAAAAAAAAATTATAATAATAAAATGATAAATAAAAACTATAATAATGTAAATAACAAATAAAATACATAAATAAATGCATAGGTATAGTTAAATAATAAACAAACAGGTAAATAGTAAATAATAATAAATTGACATATAACTAATAATAAATGAAAATCAGACAGACAAATGATAAAAAAAATAATAATATAAGATAAATTATAATCATTACAGCATCTAACTTAGGTATTTATCTAAATGATTCTTAAAGCTTCGAACTGAACTACATTGCACTACCTGTGCAGGAAGTTTATTCCATTCATTAACTACACGGTTGGCAAAGTTGTTTCTACCTACTTCCAAACTGAATCTATTTCCGGACAGTTTGAGACCATTGTTTCTTGTCTGATTCTCATTCAATGTAAAAATTTTGTCACTTTTGATGTTGTCAATTGCCTTTAAAATCTTAAAGACCTGTATCAAATCACCTCTGAGTCTACGCTTTTTTAGGGAAAACAGATTCATATGTTTTAGTCGATTTTTGTATGATTTATTTTTGATATTTGGAATCAGTTTTGTGGCTCGCCGTTGTACTTTTTCCAGTCTGTCAATGTCTTTAATGAGATTCGGTGACCATACGGAAACAGCATATTCCAAATGTGGACGAACTAACGATTTATATAGCTTGTTAATGAGTGATGGACTTTTGAAATCAAAAGATCGCGCAATCAGTCCCAAAATCTTATTTGCTTTCTCAGAGGCTGAAATACACTGCTTGGATGATTTGAGGTCGTTACTGATAATTACGCCGAGATATTTTTCACTATCCACTTTTGTTAACGAATTTCCAAATAACTTGTAATCGTACTTACTGTTATTTTTACCTATGTGCATTACCTTGTGTTAAATTTCATTAGCCACTTTTCAGACCATTGCATATATATATATGGTGATGTGTCTTGAAAGAGAGTTGATGATAGCAAATACAGAATTTAAGAAGAAAGTGAAGCATAAATACACATGGGAGAGGGTGGTGGATGGAAGGGTGGCAGATAGAGCGTTAATGGACTATATACAGTAGTGGTGACCAGGAGTATGGTAGGAAGAGTTAAGGATGTACATGTTCTAAGGGGAGAGAGTGGGGGAATATTAGATCATTTCCCGGTTGAAGGTAAATTGAGAGTGGAGAATAGGTGGAGAAAGAGGAAAAGGGCAGAAGGTAGGGAGGTACTTAGAGTGAACTGCTTAAACGAAGAAAAAAAAGGAGAATAAGTATAAGAAGTTAAGAGAGGAGTGGGAGAGAGCAAAGGATAGAGTAGAACTAGGAGTGGAGGAAGAATGGAGATGGTTCAAGGAGGGAGTCATAAGGTGTGCAAAGATGGTGTGTGGAACAAGGAGGGCGGGAGGAAATAGAAAGAAGGGTAGTGAGTGGTGGGATGAGGAAGCAAAGGTGGGTGTAGAAGAGAAGAAGCAGGCATTCATAGATTGGCTACAAATTAGGACGAGGGAATCGTATGAGAGGTACAAAGTTCTCTTTAGAAACGAAGTTAAGCATAAGATAAAGGAAGCAAAGAGGAGAGCAGATGTGAAATGGGGTAAGAGTATGACAGAATTTTTTGAAAGTAATAAAAAGATGTTTTGGAAGGAAGTTAAAAGAGGAAGAGGAGGCGAATCAAGTAGAGATGATAATGGAAGAGAAGGCAGTGAGAGGAAGGTGGGCAGAGTATTCTAGGGAGTTGCTAAATGTGAAGGAGGATAGGGAGTGAAAGGTAGTTGCAGTGGGAAGCACAAGAAAATGAGAGTGATGATTGAGGAAAATGGAGGAGAAATAAGGAAGGATGAAGTGAAAGCAGCTGTTAAGATGATGAGAGCAGGTAAGGCACCTGGGTTGGATGGATGCCATGCAGAATGTCTGAAGAAAGGAGGTACAGTGATGGTGGACTGGCTGTGAGGTTATTTAATGTTTGTTAAAAGAGGGTAGAGTGCCAGAAGACTGGAGGACTGCCTGTATAGTTCCACTTTACAAAGGAAAGGGGGACAAGTGTGAGTGTAGTAGTTACAGAGGGATCAGCTTGTTGAGTGTAGTTGGGAAGGCTTATGGGGGGGTCCTGATTGAGAGGATTAGGAGAAGAACAGAGGGAGTAATTGGTGAGGAACAGTGTGGTTTTAGAACAGATAGGGGATGTGTAGATCAGATTTTTGTGGTAAGACAGATATGTGAGAAAGCTATAGGAAAAGGTAAGGATGTTTTTTGGGCTTTTATGGATCTGGAAAAGGCTTACGACAGGGTAGACAGGAAGGCACTGTGGGAGGTACTGCAGATATATGGGATAGGAGGAAAGCTGTTAAGAGCAGTCAAGAGTTGTATGAGAGTAGTAGAGCTTGCGTTAGGTTTAGAAATGGAGAGAGTGAATGGTTTGAGGTAAAGGTGGGACTTCGTCAGGGGTGTGTTATGTCGCCCTGGCTGTTCAATCTTTACATGGATGGGGTGCGAGAGGTGAATGGAAGGGTAGTGGGTCAGGGATTGGAGATGATTAAGGAAAATGGAGAAAAGTGGGAGGTGAGCCAGTTGTTGTTTGCTGACGACACTGCACTTGTAGCAGGATCAGAGGAGTGATTGAGGAAGTTAGTGACAGAGTTTGAGAAGGTGTGTGAAAGAAGGAAGCTGAAGATAAATGTGGGCAAAAGTAAGGTGATGAGATGTACAGTAGGCTGGAAGTGAGCATTAAGGGTGAGAAACTGGAGGAAGTGGATAGTTTCAGATACTTGGGTGCGAATGTGACAGGAAAGGGAGGAGTGGGGGTGGAGGTAGAATGTAGATTGAGAGAAGCGAGTAAATGCCTTGGTGGATTAATAAGTGTAATGAGAAATAGACCTCTGGGAATGGATGCTAAGAGAAGGTTATATGAAGGAGTGATTGTGCCAACAGCAATGTATGGGGCAGAAACATGGAACATGAGAGAGGAAGAGAGAAGGAGTTTGAATGTGTTTGAGATGAAATGTCTGAGAAGTATGATAGGGGTTACTAGGCTAGATAGAGTGAGAAATGAGGAGGTGAGGAGGAGAACAGGGGTGGAAAGGGAGCTAGGAGATAGGGTTGATGAAAGAGTATTGGGATGGTTTGGACACATGGAAAGAATGAGTGAAGAAAGATTAGTAAAAGAAGTGTGGAAGGCGGAGGTGGAAGGAGTGAATATGATGGGGCGTCCTAGGATGAGGTGGATGGATGGGGTGAAAGGGGCTTTATAAAAGAGAGGAATGTCTGTAGAGGAAGGACGGGAGAGGACAGAAGATAGGGGTGGATGGAGAAGGGCACACACGCACGCCCTGAGGCTGTATTGCATGAGGGGGAGTGGGTGGGGGATGGGGGGTGAGGAAGTATGTATAAAAAAAATTTGACGCAGCCCGAAGGGATTTCTCCCCGTCTTCTCCTTTCCTGCATGAGGGGACGGAGAGGGGGGTCGCCGAATTT
>NC_134789.1:22141743-22146743 GCF_046742065.1 Oratosquilla oratoria
CCTGGTTCGAATCCTGCCAGGGCTGAAATTATTTCAGTACCGCCGGGCTTTGAGTCGTTACTCTAGCTCTCGTAGGCGGGGAGTTGGGTGTGTGTGTTCGTGTAAGGTCATAACATTACCCATGGATCGGCCATAGGAGCTCTGAGCTCTCTTCCGGGAGGGAAAGAGCTGTCGACCACGAGTCCAACTCATGATCCAAAGATAAAGGAAACCAAGGTAAAAAACCAAGGTGAATCACACACACACACACACACACACACACACACACACACACACACACTGTAGTGGTTACTACAATTGTCCTTGTTGGAGGAAGCTAGGATATTTAAAGTCAATCCCATGACTGATCTCGTTTATTAGAAATGACGATGATGGTATTTACAATATTTGTGGCGAAATTCTGGATTCTTGGTCTTTAGTATACAATTATTCAAAATATATTCACAATACATAAATATGCTTCTTACAGGATGTAGAGGGATATGTTTTGTTTTATTTACAAAATAAATTAAGTTGTTACAGTGAACATTGTTATTTATATTAATTAAATTTAGTTGAAATCATGTTTAGTCGAACGCATGTTCTAAGGGGTGACTATTGTTTATCCCGTACTCTGCGATCACGGGTCCTGAAGGGGTAATTACACGTGTTGGCTACAGAACACTACAGAACTCTCCCCCTAGTGACGAGGCAGGAGGAACGATATCTGTTTTTTCTTTGTAGTGTGTTTGTGGTTTGTAGCCCGTGTGTCCGGAGGTGTCGGAAGAGCAACAGGATCTTGTTCGTTGTCAGAGAGGAGGTATGCAGGCTTGGCGCGGTCTATGGAGATGACGTCAGTGGTTCCACGGCGATCGATGGTCAAGTTCTTCCTTGTCCTCTTGACGACTCTATATGGGCCATCGTATGGTTGTTGAAGAGGCTTCTTTACTCCCTCCACGCGAACGAAAACATGTAAGCAGTCTTCGAGGTCCTGGCTCACAAACGCTCTTGTAGGTGAGGTACGCGGTGGCACTGGCTGGAGTTTCTGCATTGTATCTGTAAGATTAGTAGCATAATCTTGAACGCTGCAGGGCTGCGTTATAGGGGCAGATGCAAGAAACTCACCGGGCAGACGGAGTGGAGTGCCATAAAGAAGTTCTGCAGAGGAGTGGCCAAGGTCTTCCTTGAGGGACGTGCGTATACCGAGGAGGACCATTGGAAGCACCGTAGACCAGTTGGTGCGGTCGCGTGCTGTTGCTGCAAGTGAAGCCTTGAGTTGTCGGTGGAAGCGTTCGACGAGTCCGTTGGATTGGGGATGGTAGCTTGCTGTTCTGAAACGCCGGATACCTAGCAAAGACATAACCTTGTTCCATAGATTGGATTCAAATTGGCTACCACGGTCGGATGTGAGGCTGAGTGGTGTACCGAATCTTGAAATCCAGGTGGTTATAAAAGCTTTGGCTACTGTATCTGTGCTTATGTCAGTAAGCGGGATTGCTTCGGGCCAGCGTGTAAAACGGTCTACACAAGTAAGAATATACCTGAAGCTGTCGGAGAAGGGAAGCGGTCCGACGATGTCGATGTGGACGTGCTCGAGTCGAGTGGAGACTGGGCGAAAGGTACCTGGAGGGGAGATGGTGTGGCGTGTAACCTTGGAAGCTTGGCATTTGACGCAGGTGCGGGTCCAGTGTCGAACGTCTTTGGCGATTCCACTCCAGATGAAGCGTGATGACATCATGTGCTGCGAAGCTCGAATACCTGGGTGGGAGAGGTCATGTAAATGGCGGAACAAGGGATACCTGTGGTTCACGGGCAAGTAGGGACGGATGGTGTCCGTGGATACATCGGCGTAGAGCTGAGTGTTGGTTCCAGGGAGCTGTACCTTCTTCATCTGCAACGCGGGGTTTTCCATCAATCGCTGCAGCTCGGTATCACCAGCTTGGTCTGCAGCGATGGCGGCGTAGTCGATGAGAGAGGTAGAGACTGCAGATATGTTGCGCGAGAGTGCATCGGCAGGACAGTTATCTTCACCTCGAACAAAACGAATATCTGTGGTGAATTGGGAAATGAAATCTATGTGTCGGAGTTGTCTAGGGGAGTATGTTGTCTTGTTATGAATGAATGTTGTTGTGATTGGTTTGTGGTCGGTGTATATGTGGAATTGTCGTCCTTCGACGAAATACCTGAACCTGTTGACAGCCTTGTAGATGGCTAGGAGTTCCTTGTCGAAGGCGCTGTATTTCTTCTCGGCATTGTTGAGCTTCTTTGAGAAGAAGGCGATGGGTTTCCAGGCATCGTTGATGTATTGCTGCAGAACTGCGCCGACACCTGTGTCTGAAGCATCTGTCGAGATGGAAGTGATGGCATCAGGAATAGGGAAACTAAGGGCGGTAGCATTCCCGAGTGCTTCTTTGGCTGCCATGAAAGCTGCATCAGTTTCGGCGTCCCAGTTGAGTACGATGGAACGTCCCCTCTTGCACGGCTTGATCATGGAGTAGAGCGGTTGGAGCAGTTGAGCGCAGCCTGGAATGAAACGATTATAGAAATTTAACATACCAAGGAATTGCTTGAGTTGGCGCTGTGTTGTAGGTTTCGGGAAACTCTGGATGGCGTCGCAGCGGGATGAGACAGGGGTGACGCCTGAAGGTGTGACGGTGTGTCCTAGAAAGTTGATGGATGACACACCGAAGTCAGATTTCTCGAGATTGATGTGGATGCCGTAGTCTTGTAGGCGGGTAAAGACTTGCTTCAGATGGTCTTGGTGTGTGGCTTCGTCAGGGCTGGCGATGAGCACATCGTCGATGTAGGTGAAGCAAAAAGGCAGGCCTCGTAGGACTTCGTCCATGAATCTCTGGAAAGTTTGGGCAGAGTTCTTGAGGCCGAAGGGCATTCGAACGTATTCGAACAAGCCAAAAGGTGTTGTGACAGCTGTTTTGGGGATGTCGGGCGGGTTGACCGGAATATGATGGAAGGCTTTGACAAGATCTATCCGGGAGTATACGCGAGTTCCTGCAAGGTGTGAGGAAAACTCCTGTATGTTGGGAACTGGGTACCTATCCATCACAGTTCGTGAGTTGAGGGCGCGGTAGTCACCGCATGGCCTGATGTCGCCGTTGCTTTTGGGGACGATGTGGAGAGCTGACGACCAGTTGCTTGAGCTTGGACGAATGATACCTTGACGCATGAGGGCTTCCAGTTCTGCCTTGGCTAGCTTGAGGCGTTCCGGAGCCAGACGACGGGCTTTGGCGTAGACTGGAGGTCCCGTAGTCTCTATGTGGTGCACTACGTGGTGTTTCACAGTCGTGGTCGTGGAGTAAGGTTGTGTCAAGGCAGGAAAGTTCCTGAGGAGAGAAGCAAACTTGTTATCAGCACTGATGGTTGAAAGTTGGCTACTTACTCCGGTTGTTGGCCTGGCGTTGGATGACATCGATGTAAGGGGGTCGTGGAGCTTGCGATTTTTAATATCGATCAGGAGATCGAAGTGGGTCAAAAAATCGGCGCCAAGGATGGGTTGGGAAACTGATGCAACGTAGAAGGTCCACTCAAAGGATCGGCGAAGGTTGAGTTCTAGCTGAAGTGTCTTCCTCTTGAAAACGGGTATCTTGGTGCCGTTGGCTGCGTAGAGGTAAGACATCGGCGGCAGTGATTGCTGGGATGCTGTGGCAGGCAGGACACTGACTTCAGCTCCGGTATCGATGAGGTATGTGGTGTTGGAGAGTGGATCAAATACGAAGAAGAGTTTCGATGTATGTTGGCGAACGCTGTGCGCCGTTAGCGTTCGCCCATCTTGTTTAACGGTGCCGGTGAGAAGGTGCACGGCTGTGTACATTTCCTCGCATCTTGTCCAAAGCGATGATGGTAGAAGCAGACGCCTGATGTTTGCTTGGGTCTTCCTCTGGATGTAGACCTGGAGCGGTTGCGGTAGTATCTTGGTGACGGGGGTCGTTGTTGAAGATTGGCAACCTGCTCTTGGAGGGCGCTAACCTGGAGGGTGAGTTTAGAGACTAGCTCGGTTAACGCCTGAGTTGCGGACTGGTCGGCGAGGTTAGCGATGGTAGGGCGCGCAACTGGTACCGAAGCCATGAACTCATCAGCGAGTGTGGCTAGCTCGTCGAGCGAGAGCTTGTTCTTGGCGCTGAAGAGGTTGCCTTGGATGGTTGTTGGTAGGCGCTGGTAGAATAGGTGGCGCAAGATGGAGGTGTCGAATGTTGCGTATTTGTCTCCGAGCAATCGCTTCATGCGTCGCAGCAAGTCGGATGGTTTCTCATTTCCAAGTTCTTCTTTCGAGAGGAGCTCCTGCAGGCGTGTAGCTTCGGAAGACTCAAGGCGGTCCAGAACGGCTTTCTTCAAATCTTCGTATGGGGTACCGGATGTAGGTGCCTTGGAGATGGTGTCTGAAACTTGGAGGAGTACGTCAGATGGTAAGAGGCCACAAGCATGTGAAAACTTCGTAAGGCTGGTGGTAATGCGGTTTGCCTTAAAGTTACACTCGAGGATTGTGAACCATATTGTTGGGTCGCGGTTGGAAAAAGGGGGTGCGCGGAATGCACTTACTTCCTGTTGTTGATCGTCCGTCATGCTTACGTGATTAGTATGCAGCGATGTTCGTGGGCAGCTGGGTTGGCGGGGCTGGGCAGGCTGGGTCAACGGGCAGGACAACCCGGGACGGCGGGGCTGGGCACGGCAGGGCGGCGGGCGGGGCTGGGCACGCTGGTGCGGCAGGCAGGCCGGGGCGGTAGTACTGGGCTGGGCAGCCAAGCCGGGACAGCGGGGCGGGGCTGGGCACGCTGGTGCGGCGTGCAGGCCGGGGCGGTAGAGCTGGGAAGGCCGGGCGGGTGGAGCCGGGCTGGACGAGCAGGCTGGGCGGCAAGGGCGGCGGAAGTCCAGGGCAGGCAGCAGGGGCGTCGAGAGTAGTCCACGGCTGGCGGCAAGGGCGGCGGAAGTCCCATGACTGATCTCGTTTATTAGAAATGACGATGATGGTATTTACAATATTTGTGGCGAAATTCTGGATTCATGGT
>NC_134789.1:22149243-22151743 GCF_046742065.1 Oratosquilla oratoria
TCCCTACTATGAAAGAAATAGAAGTAACAAAGAATGAAATAATGAAACACTTGAGTAATCTTGATGTCAGAAAATCGCATGGACCAGATGAAATAGCAAACTGGATTTTGAAAGAATGCAGAAATTAACTGGCAGACAAAATACATAGTATAATAAACAGTCCCTTAAAAGAAGGAAAAGTTCCAGAAGATTGGAAAAAAGCAAATATAGTGCCTATATATAAAGGGGAAAATAAAGAAGAACCTACCAACTGTAGACCAGTCTCTCTAACAAGTACAATAGCAAAAATTTGTGAAAGAATTATCAAAAGTAGATGGGTAAAATATTTTGAAAAAAAAAAAGTGCTAAATCCAAGGCAATTTGGATTCAGACAAGGACGATCATGTGTCACCAATTTAATATGTTTCTATTCAAGGCTAATAGATATAATACAAGAAAGAGATGGATGGGCTGATTGTGCATTTCTAGACCTAAAAAAAAATAGTTTAGATAAAATGAGATATGAAGACGGGACACCACGAGCATAGCTCCCCTTCCCGTAAAATACAACTAGGTAAATACACACACACACACATACATACACAAGGAAGCTCATATAACTTTCAATTTCTTCATCCATATCATTAATATTACAAAGGATTACAAAGGCGGAGCATAACGACAGGAGACCTTTTCATCCATATCTAGGTCGGATGCGAAAAAAAAATTCATATTAATAATAAAATAATAAATAAGAACTGATAATGTAAATAACAAATAAAATACATAAATAAATGCATAGGTATAGTTAAATAATAAACAAACAGGTAAATAGTAAATAATAATGTATTGACATATAACTAATAATAAATGAAAATCAGACAGAAAAAAGATAACAAAACAAAAACAAATAATATAAGATAAATTATAATCATTACAGCATCTTACTTAGGTATTTATCTAAATGATTAAGAATCTGAACTACATTGCACTACCTGTGCAGGAAGTTTATTCCATTCATTAACTACACGGTTGGCAAAGTTGTTTCTACCCACTTCCAAATTGAATCTATTTCCGGACAGTTTGAGACCATTGTTTCTTGTCTGATTCTCATTCAATGTAAAAATGTTGTCACTTTTGATGTTGTCAATTCCCTTTAAAATCTTAAAAACCTGTTTTGTGGCTCGCCGTTGTACTTTTTCCAGTCTGTCAATGTCTTTAATGAGATTCGGTGACCATACGGAAGAAGCCTATTCCAAATGTGGACGAACTAACGATTTATATAGCTTGTTAATGAGCGATGGACTTTTGAAATCAAAAGATCGCGCAATCAGTCCTAGAATCTTATTTGCTTTCTCAGAGGCTGAAATACACTGCTTGGATGATTTGAGGTCGTTACTGATAATCACGCCGAGATCTTTTTCACTATCCACTTTTGTTAATGAATTTCCAAATAACTTGTAATCGTACTCACTGTTATTTTTACCTATGTGCATTACCTTGCATTTACTTGTGTTAAATTTAATTAGCCACTTTTCAGACCATTGCTGTAATTGATCTAAATCTTCTTGAATATCTAATTGGTTTGAGTGATCATTTGCCACTCCACACATTTTTGTATCATCAGCAAATTTGGAAACAGTAGATTTTAGTCTATGGTCTATATCATTTATATATACTATGAATAGAAGTGGCCCAAGAACGGAACCCTGAGGAACTCCACTTGTAACATTTTTCCATCCAGAAGTTTCCCATTTAAAACAACTCTCTGTTTTCGACCATTCAACCAATTACTAGTTCAACTTATTCCGTGTAAAGCTAATTTAATAATTAGTCTTTCGTGTGGGACGGTATCAAAAGCTTTTGCAAAGTCTAGATATACTAAATCTATATTGTTTCTTTTGTCATAATTCGAGATAACTGTGTTGTAGAATTCGAGTAAGTTAGTCACGCAAGAACGTTTCCGTCTGAAACCATGCTGGCTATCATTTATCAAACGGTTACTTTCTAAATGATGTTCGATAGCATCTCTGATGATAGTTTCAATTATCTTTCCTACGATTGAAGTCAAACTTATAGGCCTATAGTTATTTGGCTTCTTTTTGTCACCTTTTTTGAATATGGGAGTAACGTTAGCTAGCTTCCATTCTCTTGGGACATCTCCGGATATGATGGATTTCTTGAAAATATATTCTAATGGAACAACAATCTCATTTTTCATTTCCTTTACGATTCTTGGATGCCAACCGTAAGACCCTGGTGTTTTATTAACTTTGAGTT
Organism: Oratosquilla oratoria; assembly: GCF_046742065.1. Taxonomy (NCBI): domain Eukaryota; kingdom Metazoa; phylum Arthropoda; class Malacostraca; order Stomatopoda; family Squillidae; genus Oratosquilla; species Oratosquilla oratoria. Next base: position 22,151,503 of record NC_134789.1, read on the forward strand.
TGTCTATACACCTTTTAATTTTTTCTTTTGTTATATTTACCGTAGTGAGTAAGTTTACCCTAGACTTTTCACAGGTTTCAGTTTGGAATTCACTTTGAGGTGTTTCGTTTACGAATACCGAGCTAAAATAATTGTTTAAGATATTACACATTCCTTCATTTGAATATTCAAGTTGACCGTCAGCAGATAATAGTGGACCAATGTGATTCCTAACAACCTTTTTATCTCTAATGTAACTATA
>NC_134789.1:22156743-22159243 GCF_046742065.1 Oratosquilla oratoria
GTACCGGGAACGTTAGGAAGAAGTGAGAGTAAGCGGTGCATCAAGACGTTAAAAAGAAATGGACTTAGTACGCCACCTTGCGGGGTACCGAGTTCGAACTGCTCGTAGGAACTGCACACACCTCGAAAGAGAACACGTGACTTCCTGTTACTCAGATAACCTCGAATCCATCGAAGGAGGTTTCCTTGCACTCCGAAGGTAACCAGCTGGTCAAGAATTATTTCATGGTTGGCTACATCAAAAGCACTTTTGAGGTCCAGGAAGGCAACTACGCTGGTGGGAGAGAGGCGGGTGTAGAGCTCAGTAAGGCAGTGGTGCGTACTTCGACGTGGGAGGAAACCATACAACTGCGGGGAGAGTTGACCTTGTAGACGATTCATGAGCCGGGCAAGGATGATACGTTCAAGCACCTTGCTGAAGCATGAAGTTAGGGAAATGGGCCTGAATTTATCAGTACCTGGTTTCGGTATCGGAACAATCGTGCTTAAAGTCCAGGCTGCAAGTACATGTCCACGAAGGAGGCAGAGGTTGAAGAGGCGAAGGAGTGGGTTGCCAGGAACTTCCAGTAGGAGTCGGAGCACTTGGTATGTAATGCCGTCATTCCCGGGGGCAGAAGTTTTTGTATTAGTCATGGCTAGTCGTAATTCATTCTCCGTAATCGGGACGTCGTCTTCTTCATCTGGGTGGAGAAGTGCAGTCATTAGGTGGAGATTACGGGTGTTGCGACGAGTGGAGAGTGCCTCTTGGATATGCGTAGGAAGATTGTTAGTCTGTGACTGTGACGACCATAAAGTAATGAGGTCCTGGGCGTAGGCGTCTGGACTGTGATGGAGGGCGCTGGGAGGTTGCTTCTTAACGACCCTTTTTACAAGGCGCCACATGGTCGCGATACTAGTCTGGTGATTTATGGAATCAGTGTATTTCTGCCAAGACTCTGTGTAGGCACAGTTCTGGAGGGCGACCATATTATCCCGTGCTATTTGGTACTGATGTAAAGAATCAGGTGTGGGTTGCGTCTGAAAAATATGACCAGTAGTCTGTGTAGCTCTCTCCGCTTGGATAATACGGTGGTCCAACGTCCATGAGTAAGGTACAGGGCGGCGTGGTAGGTGAGCTTTGGTTACATAGCGGCTGTAGAAGTCGTGTGTGGTATTCACTAAGGACGTGTATAGTGCGTCGGGGGATAGGAAGTCAAATGTGGGAAGGAGACTAGAGATGTACGAAATATACGTAGGGCAATATTTAGGAGGAATGGATATACGGGTCCGGTGATGAGGAGTTGGAATCCGAGATGGTATGGAGTAGTATAAACTAAGAGCAATATGGTCGGAGAAGAGAGAAGGAATTGATTGACAGGCGACACGGGATGGCACGAGGCCAGACGTGATGATGTGGTCAACTGTGCCTCCACGTGCATGTGTGGCTCCACCAGTTTCCCATCGTGTGAGTCGGTACCGATGTATGTAGTTGAGTAGAGGGATTCCACTACGGTTGGAGACAGGGGAGGCATCACCAAGAGCAGGATGTCGAGCGTTGAAATCCCCCATATAAATCATTCCACGATTTGTAGGTACTGGGAGGGCAACAAGATTAATAACACCAGGGGCAGAGTATACGTTGCAAAGTCGAAGTTTACCATTGCCCACAGTGACTTCAATTAACTGAAAGGTCATAGTAGTATCCCTGGAGCATCGAAGGAGCTTGTGTGGCATGGATGCGTGGACGTAAGAAATGAGGCCATTCCTGGCTGGATGTATGTACGAGACATAGCCAGACAGCGTAGGTGCTGTGTCGCATGGCTGAGCACCAGCGGGAAAGGCTTCTTGAATAAATATTATCTGGGGGTGATGGCGATGGACATATGCCATGAGTGCAGTGAGTTTCGTGTTATGTCGTATTCCGAAAGCATTCCAGGAGATGACGTGAAGCGATACGAGATCAGAGAATCTTATTACTATGTGCTTTGCGAGAGCCGGATGAGGTTGGTGTTTGAATGTGGGCGCTGCCAGGGGGAGCATGGGTAGAGGAGTTCAAAGACGACGAGAGCTTCTCTAGATGGGAGGCAACTGTATCAAGTCGCTCTGTAAGGCCTGTGACAGAGGTGATAACAACTTTGTGAGATTCAACTAGACTGGCAAGTGTGGTTGCTGTGGTAGCCTGTTGGTTAACTAAACTTTCGATACGGGCATCTATGGCATCGAATCGCTTCGTGAGGGCTGAACGGATTCGAGAGATGCAACAGCTTGGCGAAGAGCTTGTACTTCAGCAGAGTCCGTGGTGCTGGGCGTCGTGAGAGAGGTGGCTGGAAGTGGTGGTGGTAGTGATGATAGTGGTGGTCCAAGTCTTTGGGAAGTGGCCGTGGGTGTTCGCTTAGTACAGCCATGCCAAACGTTGACCCCTGGTTTATGGCATCGGGGGCACTTCCATCGGGATGTGTCTGGTGGTGGGGATATGGAAGGTTCTGAGGTAGATGCGGAGTCGTCGGACGTGGTGGGTGGAG
>NC_134789.1:22166743-22196743 GCF_046742065.1 Oratosquilla oratoria
TGGTTTTTTCTTGAGCTGCTTTGAGGTTTTCTCTGACCTGTTTGTATATACTTTGCATGCCTCTTTTTAGGCATTGGGTAAGGTTATCTATGTTGTATAAGGGGGGTGGGGGTTGGTTAAAGATTTGGTAGGGTAGCCGCATTCTTTGGCCAAATATGATCTCATGGGGGGACATCTTTGTTGCGGAGTTGACTGTGCTATTGACACTAGCTTGTACCTGGGGTAGCCAATCTTCCCAACTATCCGAAAGATCGTTGGCCAAAGGTCTGAGGATTTCAAACACTTTTCTATTTGTGCGTTCAACAAGTCCATTCCCTTGTGGATGGTAGGCAGTGGCGAAGGTTTGATTTATGTTATATAAATGTGCTATTTCGCGCATTACTTCGTTCTTGAATTCAGAACCGTTATCAGACAGCATTTGTCTTGGTATATTATACCTGCAGAATATGTTGTTAACCAATGCTTTGGCCACAGTCTCTGCTGTTTTGTCTTGTAGTGGGACTAGGATGGTGTATTTGGACAGAGAGTCGACTGCCGTGAGTACATAATTGGAACCTTGATGACTCGTTGGCATTTTCAGTAGGTCAATGCCAAGTGTTTCCCATGGTTCAGCAGGGAGTGGGATGTCTTTGATATTGAGTTGTTTGGGGTCAGGTCCTCTGAATTGGTTGCAAGTCAAACATTGGTCTATATGTGTGGTTATGTCTTTTTTTCATATTTATCCAAAAATATGAATGCCTAGCAGTATTCAGTGTCTTATCCCTGCCCGAGTGGCCTCCCATTGCGCTGTCGTGCAATATGTGTAGGACCTTGGGAACTGGGGCTTTGGGCATGACAGTAACTTCTCTGTCGTTAGTGGTTCTCCTTATGATTCCGTCGACTAGTATGAGTTCCCCTATAGGGACAGGTGGTCGGGACTGTAAGGGTGTTCTTGAAAGTAGATGTTGTTTTACTTTAGACCATGTCGGGTCTTTGTCTGTTTCTTCTCTAAGGTCTTGCATAGGGATACAGGTTGTTTTTGTTAAGGTCGTTATGTGGATTTGTCTGCTTAGTGAGTCAGCTGCTACGTTAGCTTTTCCAGCTAAGTATGTGATTTTAGGGTCAAAGTCTAGTAAGGTGGTTTTCCACCTAGCAATTCTGCCATGTAGGTCTTTAGAGTTAAAGAGGTAGACTAGGGGTTGGTGGTCTGTATATATGTTTATCCTATATCCTAGTAGGTATTTGAAATGTTTTAAACCCCATATCAATGCAAGCCCTTCTTTGTGGGTTGTTGAATAATTACTTTCAGGCTTATTTAGTACTCTACTTGCGTATGCAATGGGGTGCTCTTTACCGTTTTCATCCTTCTGTTGTAGAACTGCGCCTATTCCTTTAGAGGAGGCGTCGGTGTAAAGAAGGAATTCTTTCTTCATGTCAGGAAAGGCTAGGACAGGAGCTGTGGTAAGAGCATGTTTAAGGGTGTCGAAGCTTGTCTGTTCCGCTTCAGACCATTTGAATGTCTCGCCTTTTCTTGTGAATTTGGTGAGAGGGGATGCTATGTGTGCAAAATTTTGTATAAAGTGTCTGTAGTATGAGGCTAATCCTACGAAACTTCTTGTTTCATCTGCGTTTCTAGGGGTTGGGAAGGATGCAATGGCATCTATTTTGTCTGTGGTGGTATGGATGCCTTGGGCGTCTACCTTATGGCCTAGGAAGGTGAGTTCCGTCTGTAGGAATTTGCACTTTCCTAGTTGGATTTTCAATCCGGTGTTTTTGAGTCTTTTTAAGGACAATCTCTAGTACATGGAGGTGGTCAGTTTGTGTGGGGCTATAGATGATGAGGTCGTCTAAGTAGACGAATAATGAGATTCCTATCATATCGCTGAAAATGCGATTCATTAATCTCTGTTGGGTTGAGGGGGCATTCTTAAGGCCAAAGGGCATGCGCTCGAAGTGGAAATGTCCCTTATCTGTGGAGAATGCAGTTACGGGTCATTCATCTGTCAGTTCCACTTGCCAGAAGGCTGACTTAAGGTCAATTGTGGAAAATACAGAGTTTCCGTAACCTATTGATTGTAAGACATCTTGCATGGCGGGGAGTGGGTGTGGGTCAGATTGAGTTAGGTTGCTGACTTTCCTAAAATCTACAACAGGGCGTAGGGTTCCGTCTTTCTTAGGGACTAGGAAGAGGGGACTGTTCCAAGGTGAGTCTGAGTGAGAAATTACACCTTGGTGTAACATCTCGTGCACACTGTTGTTGACTTGTGTTTTCCTACTGTGGGGTATGCGGTAAGCAGGGGTGTATGAGGGGGTGGTGTTGGGGGGGATTTGGATGTGGTGTTTGATTATATCACATTTGCCTAGGGGTTCGCCTTCTAAGGCGATAGCCGATCTATTCCTTTGGAGGAGGTTTAGTAGTTTGTTACGTATCTCTCCGTCGGCTGATGTCGTTATTTGGTTGGGGTGGATAGGGGTGAGAGTTTGTGTTTGTCCTACAGTGTTGATGTGTTGAGGGAGTGGTTCCTGGATTGGGGAATTATGGAGGTGGACTGAACAGATGTTTGTGTTCTTTCTGATTTTGCGTTGTTGGTGGGAGAGATTTGTTAACATAGCTAGGGTGTGTTTATTTTCTGACACTACATCCCATGAAGATTCTAGGGTTATGTTATTTATTCTTGACGTATCTGGGTCAATTATGACATCCTGATGTTCTATTGCTCCGGGTATGTATAGTGGAACTGTTATTGAATGTCTAGGGGGTATGATGACTGTGTTAGACATCAGTGCTTTTGAGGTGACATAAGGGGGTGGGCGGAAAGAGTAGCTCTTAGTTGGAGTGGGGTTATTTAACCTAGATAGACATGAAAGGGGTTGTGTGTCTGGGTCGGGTGTTTCAGGAGTTTTGGAGATGTCATTTACATCTTGGAAGGAGATTTTGTTGGTATCTAAGTTAATTATTGCCTTCCAGTCCAGTAGGGACTCCATTCATCAGCTAAGTGGAAGGATGTGAGGCCTACTTGGGATTTGTTAATTTCTATATCTAAGTCTATCCTATCATGAAGTGATATGGTACTTCCTTCTATCAGTAGGCCTTCTGTGTTGGAGTACTGGATTTGGGGTGGGTCATTAAGTGCTTCGTAGAGAGCTCTGGGTATGAGGTTCAGGTTTGTGCCTGTATCAACCATCATCTCAACACTTATTTGATCTAGTGTTACCTTTAGAGTGATATAGTTGTGTGGTGTGTCGGACGTTCCTATGGTGGTTTGGTGCGTGAGGCTGGTACACGTTCCCCCAATCGGTGTTGGGTTGTGTGTGTTGAGTTTGATGCTCTGTGGGAGGACGGTGTTTGTTGTGATGCCGTAACTGGTTTGTTTGTTCTCTGATGAGGATGTGGTTGTGATCTTTGTTGAGAACATTCCTCGTTGGAGTGAGTTGTGGTTTTGTGTAGGTTGCAGTATTTACCTGGCCGTGTTGGTCTTGATGTATTGAGTGGTGTGGGGGGGTGCGTGGGTGGTTGGGTTTGTTGTTGGGCTCTACATTGGGAGGCAACTTGGAGTTGTGGTGAGGTGTGGGGGGTTGTTGTTGGGGGTCTACATGAGGGGCAACTGGGAGTTGTGGTAAGAGTGGTTGGTTTGCGTCAAGCAGTTCTTCGTGGGGTGAGGCATATTCTATGTGTGGGTTGTCAACGTTATTCTCGGGAATATTTGGAGAATCTACTTTGGGTGTGGAATGATCGATGTCACTGGGGGGTTCCTTTTCTTTCGGTGGAAAAAGGAATGAGTCAATCATATTCCTGACTTTGGATCTCGTTCCTGAAGCCATGTTAGTGACTAACTAGAGATGCATGCATTACCTAAGAGATAGTGTGTTATAGTTAGAGAAGAGGGGAGGTATAAGGCGTCAATGGGTATGCAATGGGGATACAATATATATCTAATAATAATGTGATAAGATTTTAAATATGTATAGTAAGTAGTTAGTTAAGATGAGAGATATAAGTTATCAATGGGTACTATTCATAATATTATAATAAAAATCAATATATATATAACATGGTAATTATGATTTACATATAAAATTGTCAAAAAAAAGGAGTAATATGATAATTATTGTTGGGTACGATATATATATTAACTTAATAGTTAAGTTGTAGAAAAAAAATTACATGTACAAATATATGCAACATACATATAATGGGTAAAAAAATATTCATATATAATTATAATGGCACTTGTTACGTTGTGAGTAATTTCTTAATTTAGTACTTGCAAAGATAAATGACTGGTTATCTTAATGACTTTAAAATGTTAACTATAATAATATTTATTGTTGTGAAGTAAAATTTACACTAGTGGATGTATTGTTATTTTAAAAAAATGAGTTTCGCCTGTTGTGATTTTAGATATATTATAATTAAGTACTAATTATTAATGATAATTTTACGTGGGCTAGAGTGAATTTTATGTGCCTTTGGCACGTGGGTTATCTATATGTATATATTTAAATTTACAAAAGAATGATGGGGTACCTAAGCTCGATGTGTTGAGTTATAAATTGGTAAAATACATATAAAACTTACGTAACTATATTCAACATTACAATACCTTATAAATGTAAATTATAATTGTAAGCGTAGACAGCTGTGCAGCTACCGTTAGGTGTGGCTGTGACAGTCCGTAGATTGGGTGTTACCAGACGTAAGATTCTTGGATGTATTTCAGTATGGGTTGTTGGTGATATACGTTAATTGATGGTGGTATTTCCTCTATATGGGGTTGATTATGGTTGGGTACATGAAGTCTAGGTGTATGATGCTCGCATGGAATGGAAAAGAAAAGCGAGTATCAGGGGAATTTTAGGGGGTAGACGAGAATGATTAATATAATAACATTGTAAGAATGGTGGATAGAATTATTAGTGTTACCTTTATAAGCTTTTAGGTAGTTTGGAGTCGGTGATGACGATGCCCGTTATTTTGTACTTGTGTATTGGTGCGGTTGATGAGAAGTCAAAGGCAGGCGATGTCTGCTACGTAGGCAGAAGTCTAGTCCTTCTCAATGGTGGGCGTGGCTGGCTTGCTTGGAGCTGAATAGAATCAGGTGATTTCAAGGTACTGGTCTCTTTGGAGGAAATGGGATGCGGGTTTCGCTGCCACCAGAATGTAGCCAACTACGTAGCTACCTGTGTACCCCCCTGGGGTTACAAACCACAATCTTGAGTTTCTTCACTTTATTTACACAGTTCACGCACAATTCTGTACACTATGATACACAGGGCAAGTCAGACACCGACGGCTCCCGGACCTCTGCACTCCGTTTTTTGTGGGAGGAAGTGCCGAGTCTGTAAAATTCTGAGGTGCTCTTTAGTCACCTTGAAAACAATTTTAATAGGAAAATCCGGCCCTTTACATGGTTGTTGTTAGTTCATAAATTATTTCTTATATCCCTTTTTATAGTGTATAATATATCCAGGGGGCAAGGGTTGATTACTACTGTGTTGTGTGTTATTCGGAATTGGCGATTGACCGCATTTATGTGTGCGTTCGTATGTCTGTGTGTGTATCTTGGTTCCGAGTGCTCGACAACTGTTGAGTCAGCTTGTCAGAGCGGATGTTCTGGCGACAGAATGTCTGGGTGATGATTGTGACACCGCTCACATGATTTATGGGAATGGTGATGTGGTTAAAGTGATGTATACAGTGTGTGTGTGTGTGTGTGTGTGTGTGTGTGTGTGTGTGTGTGTGTGTGTGTGTGTGTGTGTGTGTGTGTGTGTGTGTGTGTGTGTGTGTGTGTGTGTGTGTGTGTGTGTGTCTGTGCGTGTGTGTGTGTGTGTGTGTGTGTGTGTGTGTGTGTGTGTGTGTGTGTGTGTGTATGTGTGTGTATTCACCTTGGTCTTTCACCTTGGTCTTTGGATCACGTGTTGGACTCGTGATCAACAGCTATTTCCCTCCCGGAAGAGAGCTCAGAGCTCGTATGACCGATCTATGGGTAATTCTATGTGTGTGTGTGTGTGTGTGTGTGTGTGTGTGTGTGTGTGTGTGTGTGTGTGTGTGTGTGTGTGTGTGTGTGTGTGTGTGTGTATGTATATATATATATATATATATATATATATATATATATTTCAACTTTGACAATTTTTAAGTCACTTTTAAGATCTGGTCTATATAGCTCCACGTTTATATTTCTTCAAAATTATCATCATCCGTTTATTTGAATTGACCTGAACTTTTGAGTTCAATATGTCTTTGCATTTTCATTTATTCATGTTCATTGGTGACGGATTCTAATATATGTATATACATGTATATATATATATATATATATATATATATATATATATATATTTTTTTTTTTTTAAGAATTTGACACAAATACCACAGCAAGAATTCTTCCCTTGGTGATGTCCTCCTACAAGAAAATTTCGTAAACAGAGAAATTTGGAAAATACTGATCCACTGACAAGGTGAGAACGCAACAAGTATTACAAAGGCAAAGCATGCCGACAGGAGACCTTTTGATCCATATCTAGGTCGGCTGCAAAAAAAAAAAAAAAAAAAAAAAAAAAAAAAAATATTAATAATAAATTAAAACTATAACAATGTAAATAACAATTAAAATACATAAATAAATGCATTGGTATAGTTGAATAACAAACAAACAGGTAAATAGTAAATGATAATAAATTGACATATAACTAATAATAAATGAAAATCAGACAGACAAATTATAACAAAACAAAAACAAATAATATAACATAAATTATAATAATTACAGCATCTTACTTAGGTATTTATCTAAATGATTCTTAAAGCTTCGAACTGAACTACATTGCACTACCTGTGCAGGAAGTTTATTCCATTCATTAACTACACGGTTGGCAAAGTTGTTTCTACCTACTTCCAAATTGAACCTATTTCCGGACAGTTTGAGACCATTGTTTCTTGTCTGATTCTCATTCAATGTGAAAATTTGGTCACTTTTGATGTTGTCAATTCCCTTTAAAATCTTAAAGACCTGTATCAAGTCACCTCTGAGTCTACGCTTTTTTAGGGAAAACAGATTCATGTGCTTAAGTCGATTTTCGTCTGATTTATTTTTGATATTTGGAATCAGTTTTGTGGCTCGCCGTTGTACTTTTTCCAGTCTGTCAATGTCTTTAATGAGATTCGGTGACCATACGGAAACAGCATATTCCAAATGTGGACGAACTAACGATTTATATAGCTTGTTAATGAGTGATGGACTTTTGGAATCAAAAGATCGCGCAATCAATCGCAGAATCTTATTTGCTTTCTCAGAGGCTGAAATACACTGCTTGGATGATTTGAGGTCGTTACTGATAATTACGCCGAGATATTTTTCACTATCCACTTTTGTTAACGAATTTCCAAATAACTTGTAATCGTACTTGCTGTTATTTTTTCCTATGTGCATTACCTTGCATTTACTTGTGTTAAATTTCATTAGCCACTTTTCAGACCATTGCTGTAATTGATCTAAATCTTCTTGAATATCTAATTGGTTTGAGTGATCATTTGCCACTCCGCACAGTTTTGTATCATCAGCAAATTTGGAAACAGTAGATTTTAGTCCATGGTCTATATCATTTATATATACTATGAATAGAAGTGGCCCAAGAACGGAACCCTGAGGAACTCCACTTGCAACACTTTTCCATCCAGAAGTTTTTCCATTTAAAACAACTCTCTGTTTTCGACCTTTCAACCAATTACTAGTCCAACCTAATAGGCTACCACTTATTCCATGCAAAGCTAATTTAGTAAGTAGTCTTTCGTGTGGGACGGTATCAAAAGCTTTTGCAAAGTCTAGATATATTAAATCTATATTGTTTCTTTTGTCATAATTCGAGACAACTGTGTTGTAGAATTCGAGTAAGTTAGTCACGCAAGAACGTTTCCGTCTGAAACCATGTTGGCTATCATTTATCAAACGGTTACTTTCTAAATGATATTCGATAGCATCTCTGATGATAGTTTCCATTATTTTTCCTACGATCGAAGTCAAACTAATAGGCCTATAGTTATTTGGTTTCTTTTTGTCACCTTTTTTGAATATGGGAGTAACGTTAGCTAGCTTCCATTCTCTTGGGACATCTCCGGATATGATGGATTTCCTGAAAATAATTTCTAATGGAACAACAATCTCATTTTTCATTTCCTTTAAGATTCTTGGATGCCAACCGTCAGGCCCTTGTGTTTTATTAACTTTGAGTTTGTCTATACACCTTTTAATTGTTTCTTTTGTTATATTTACCGTAGTGAGTAAGTTTACCCCAGACTTTTCACAGGTTTCAGTTTGGAATTCACTTTGAGGTGTTTCGTTTACGAATACCGAGCTAAAATAATTGTTTAAGAGATTACACATTCCTTCATTTGAATATTCAAGTTGACCGTCAGCAGATAATAGTGGACCAATGTAAAAGTCTTTTCCAAGTCCTTTGTGTGGATACAAATAAGGTAATATAGTAATTTTATTTCGGCAAGTTTCATAATAGGATTTGACTAACAATTATTAATGTTTGTTATATAAAAAAAAAAAACGCACATCGATCAAGTTTCAGGTTCTCCAAGTCCTTTACGTACAGGTTCTCCAAGTCCTTTACGTGTATATGTACAAGGTAACATTGTCAATTTCTTTTTGCAAGTCTCATCATCAACATTTTGTTTCAATTATGATTGTGTTATATTTACATCTAAAAACAACATCTACAAGGTTCTTTGTTGGTAGAATTTGAAGGCAATCGAACCAAGTGTTCTTCAGGTTCTTCAGTAAAATCTCAAAGTCCTTTTCGTATAAGGTAACATTGCCAATTTCTTTAGACTTAAATCCCAGCCAGTCCTTTTCCCTACGCCTCCCTAACCCTCTCCCGACCCCGTACCACCACCATCCCACCCCGTTCCCCCTTCTCCCACCCCCCACCCCCCTCCCGCCCCGGCTCCCTTCCCAGCCGGGGGCTCATTGACCTCGAGAAATTCTTCGATTTTCCTCTAGGTCAGAAGATCCTTTCGCTGCGGTCTGAGATATGTGCACAACGAATCAAGAAAAGCACATTTGTGTCCTATGATGTCAAGTGATAAAATGTGATGATATGACGTAATAATTATGAGGTAATATGACATAAAATGGTAAAAGAGGTTGTTGTAAGAGACTGTTCACCGTGGTTGAGGAGGTACTGCGAGCTAAAAAATAAAAAAAAAAAAAAAAAAAAAAAGGAAGGAAGGAAAGATTGTGGCGAAGACATCAGTCTGCTGAATCCAGTAGAGAATACACGAAGGCGCGGAACTTTGAGAAAACACTGATTGTGCGTCGAAAACGAGATTTTTACAAGAATAAGATTGTACAAGCCAGATCTAGTATGAGTAAATTGTATAAAATCCTTAATAATCTTACTGGGAAGGAAAAGAAACCTAAGTTACCTGAAGGTTATGCGGATGGTGAACTAGCAAATACGTTTCTGGAATTCTTTGAAACTAAAATCTCCCGGATTTTGTTATCTTTTGACTATAATGATAATGATGATATAAAAATGTGGGTGTGCCTGAACAGAAATTGTCTTCGTTTAGCACTGTTACGACACTTGAGGTACGGAAAATTATGAAGCAAGCAAAGCTTACGTACTGTGCTAATGATCCGATGCCCATGAATCAGATTAACAACTGTGGAAGTTTTAAACAATTAGTGGATGTTATTACAAGTATGGTGAATACTAGTATATCAAGTGGTATTTTTCCTAGCTCGGAAAAAAGGCTATTGTGAAACCTGTGATCAAAGGGAAACTTTATCCCCAAAGCCTGAGTTCATTTCGCCCAGTCTCAAATTTGACATTCTAGTCGAAAATATTAGAAAATGTGTTGCTGTCTCAACTGAATGAACATCTTAGTGCCGTGGGGGCGCTCCCCGATGCCCAATCTGCATACCGACGACTCTACTCTACGGAGACTGTAATATGTTCAGTGGTTAGTGATATGAGAGGCCTCCTTAATGATGGTAAATGTGGTAAGCTGTTGCTATTAGATCTTAGTGCTGCTTTTGACACCGTGGTACATGAAACTTTACTAAATGTTTGTGAGAACTTTGGGATTGAGGGATCTGCACTACAATATCTGAGGAGTTATCTTAAAGATAGAACTTACCGAGTGCAGATTGGAGACTGTTTCTCGGATATGAAGCCATTATTAAGGGGGGTTCCGCAAGGCAGTGTCCTTGGTCCTATCCTCTTTTGTCTGTACACGGCTGAACTATCCAATGTGTTAGAGAAGCATGGAGTGGGTTTTAAACTATTTGCGGATGATATGCAGTTTTACTTGTCAGTGGACAATATATAAGAAACGGAGGCACACCTTAGGGCTATCACGTTGGACATTAAGCAATGGATGGACCATCGCGAACTTAAGTTTAATGAAAGTAAAACCGAGTGCCTTTTTGTTGGACGAAGGATGGACTTTGATAGACTACAAATTCGAGATTTGTGTATCAATGAGGTTAAACTTGCAGTCAGTGACAGTGTAAGGGATCTTGGAGTTTTACTGGACAGTAAACTGACCCTCAAGAATCAAATTACTCAATCTGTGAATTTAGCTGGGTATCATTTGCAAAATATTGCATTTGTTAAGAAGTATGTTGATGATTGTACGTTGGAAAAGCTGATTCATAATCATGTGCTTAGCAAAATTGATTATTGCAATTCTCTTTATTATTGTCTTCCAAACTATTTATTGAAGAAACTTCAAATGATTATGAATCGAGCTGCAAGATTGATCAAGGGTGTATCGAGAAGGGAGCGAATCACCCCTATCCTCATTGACCTACACTGGCTGCCTGTTAAGGCACGGATAATTTTCAAGCAACGTGTCATTATATATCAAGTGATGAAGTTCGGGAAACCAAAATATTTGAAGGACATGTTGATGGATTTCAAAACGATACCGATGTTACTCTGAGAAATAGTGTTGAACAGCACCGACTACAGGAACCTCGGTACACTAATAATAACAAGTTGAGAAGTTACTGTAACTGTTAGTTATGATATAATAATAATGACAAGTATAATATATACAAATATAATATATACAAATATAAATATATAATATATACAAATATATAATAATATAATATAATATATACAATATATAATATATACAATATACTAATAATCAGAGGTTTAGGTACAGGTATGTGTACTAATAATGAAAAGATTAGAATATACCAATAATTAAAAGTTTAAAAGGTACTGTTCAGGATAACTTTAATTTGTACTAATAATTAATAAGCAAGTTTACAATATACTAATAAAGACAAGTTTAGAAGATAAATGATAAATTCAGAATATACTAATAGTAAAATACTAATAATAAAAAGTTTAGATTATAGTAATAACAACAAGTATAGAAGGCACTATTAATGATAACTTTAATGTGTGACAAGTTTAGAAGGTACTGTTAATGAAATACAAGTAATAAAACGTTTAGAATAAAAGATAATGACAAGTTTAGAAGAATCTAATACTCACATGCTTACAACATAGCAACAATGAAAATAATGACACGTAATAATGAGAAGTTTAGAAAGTATTGTTAATGAAAACTTTCATGTGTACTAATAATGAAAGTTAACAAAATACTACTTAAGACAAGTTTAGAATACACTAACAATAACAAGTTGAGAAGTTACTGTAACTGTTAGTTATGATATAATAATAATGACAAGTTTAGAAGGTACTATTAATGATAAATCTAATGTGTTCTAAAAATGACAAGCTTAGAATATACTAATATATAGATTCTGAAGGCACTGTTAATGAGTGCTAATAATGAGAATTTTAGAATATACCAATAGTGATAAGTTTAGAAGGTACTAATAACAAAAACTTTAATTTGTATTATTAATAAAAAGTTGATCATATAATGATAATAGCAACTTTTTAATAATGAAAGTTTCCTGTCTACTAATTATGATAAGTTTAGAATATACAAATAGTAACAGGTTTAGAAGGAATTATTACTGATAGCTATAAGGTATTGTAAAAATGACAAGTTATAATATACTAACAATGGCAAGTACTGCTAATATAAAAAATGAGAAGTTTAGAATACAGTATTGATGATAACTTTAGTGTCTACATGTTTAGAATATACTAATAATGACAAGCTTACAATGTACCATTAACGAAAAATTTAATGTGTCCTAATAATGACAAATTCAGAAGGTACTACTAATAGTAACTATTAATGTGTATTAATAATTTAGAATATACTCACAATTATAAGTTTAGAAGGTGCTATCAGATATAACTTTAATTTGAACAAATAAGGACAAGTCTAGAACATACTAATAATGACAAAGTTAGACCGTTCTATGAATAAATAATGTCATGTTTAGAAGGTACCATTAATGATGACTTTAATGTGCACTAATAACATGTTTAGAATATACTAATAATGAGAAGTTTAGAAGGTACGATCAATTATAACTTTAATGTACTAATAAGGAGAAGTTTAGAATATACTAAATAACAGGCTTAGACGGATCTACTAATGATATATTTAATTTGTACTAATAATCACAAATTTAAAATGTACTATTGATGACAAGGTTAGAATATTTTAAGAACGATAATTTTAATGTGTAAGAAGAGGTTTAATATCCAAATAATAAAAAATTAGGAAGGTATTTTTAATGATAACTTTAATGTCTACTAATAATGACAAGTTTAGAATATAGTAATAATGACAAATTTAGAATATACTATTAATGATAACTTAAATGTGTACTAATAAGGCAAGTTTATAAAACACTAATGATGTCAAGTTACTGTTAATATAGAAGGTACTGTTAACGTGTACTAATGATACTAGAATATACAAATAATGACAAGTTTAGAAGATACTACTAATAATAGCTTTAATATGTATGGATAATGACAAGTTTATAAAATACTAATAAAGAAAAGTTAAAAAACAGCAATAATGACATGTTTAGAAGGTTATATTAATGATAACGTTAATGTGTAATGACACGTTTGAATTATATTAATAATGCAAAGTTTAGAAAATACTAATACTATCAATGATTTGTTTTGAATAAACTAACAATGTCATGTGTAGAAGACACTACTACTTTAACATGTACTCACAAGTTTAGAATATACCAATAATGACAAGTTTAGAAAAATGATAAACTTTGGAATATATTAGTTTTGTTATATTACTTTAGAATATACTAATAATGATAAGTATACGAGGTCCTAATAGTTTTAACATGTACTAATAATGAAAAGTTTAGAATGATAACTTTAATGTGTACTAATAATGACAAGTTTAGAATATACTGACAATGACAACTTTAGAATATACTATTAATGATTAATTTAATGTGTACTAATATGGCAAGTTTATAATATACTAATGATGTCAAGTTAAGAAGGTAATATTGATAATAACGTTAATGTGTACTAATAATGACAATTTTAGAATATACTTAAATGATGTTTAGAAGGTCCTTTAACGTGTACTAATAATACAAGTTTAGGAGATACTACTACTAATAGTTTTAATATGTATCAATAACGACAAGTTTATAATATAAAAATAAAGAAAAGTTTAGAATACACTAATACTGACAAGTTTGGAAGGTGTTATGATTGATAAGTTTAATGTGTACTAATAATGAAAAAGTTTATAATATACCAACAATAACAAATCATGAAGGTGCTATTAGCTATAACTTTAAGGTGCCCTAATAATGACAAAATTAGAATATACTAATAACGAGATGTATTGAAGAAATGTACTAATAACCACAGGTTTAGAATGTATATACAATTAAAAGTTTAGAATCTACTAAGATTGACAGGTTTAGAAGATACTCTTCAAGATAATCTTAATGTGTAGAAATAATGACAAGTACTAATAATGATAAGTTTAGAAGGTTCTAGTAATGATAACTTTATTTTGTACTAATAATGAAAAGTTTAGCATATAAGTTTACAAGGTAATATTAATGATAACTTTAATGTGTATTAATAAATACATGTTTCGAACATATTGATTAAGTTTAGAAATTACTAATAATGACAACTTTAGAAGGAATATATATGATAACTTTAATTTGTACTAATAATGACCAGAACGTACTAATGACAGATTTAGAATGTACTATAAATGAAAACTTTAATGTCTTCTAATAATGATAATATGTACCAATAATCACAAGTTTACAATTTTGTAATATTGCCAAGTTTTGGAGGTTATATTAATAATAACATTAATGTGTAGTAATAATGACACGTTTGAATCATATTAATAATGCAAAGTTTAGAAAATTCTAGTAATAGCAAAATCAGAAGTTGCTATTAATGATAAATATAATACGTACTAATAATGATTAGTTTTGAATAACCTAATGATATAATGTTTAGAAGACACTACTAATGGTAACTTTAACATGCATTAATACTCACATGTTTAGAATATACCAATAATGACAAGTTTAGAATAATGATAAACTTTGGAATATATTAGTATTGCCAAGTTTAGAATATACTAATAATGATATGTATACAAGGTCCTAATAATGATAACTCTAATGTGTACTAATAATGACAAGTTTGGAATACCCAAGAAGATATGTTTAGTATATACTAATACTGATATGTTTCGAACAATGATAACATTAGAAAGTATTGTTTATGATGATTTTGATGAGGGTTTAGAACATGCAAATATTGACAAGCTTTAATTTGTACTAATAATGACAAGTGTAGAATATACTAATGATGACAAATTTAGAACATGCCGGTTTATTAGTATTTTCTAAACCTTACGTTGTTAATATATTTCAAACGTGTCATTATTACTACACATTAACATTATCATTAATGTAACCTTCTGTACATGTCATTATTAAAATATTGTAAACCTGTGATTATTAGTACACATTAAAGTTATAACCAATAGTGCCTTTAAAATTGTCATTATAATTTTGTCATTGTTCGGATATTCAACTTTCATTATTAGTATATTCTAAACATTATTATTAGTATATTCTAAAATTATAATTATTAGTATATTCAAAAATCATCATTATTATATTCTAAAGTTGTGATTATTGATACAAACTTGTCTTATCATTAAACCTTGTAAACTTATATGCTAAACTTGTCGTTATTAGTACAAAATAAATTGATCATTAATAGAATCTTTTTAACTTATCGTTATTAGTATAATCCACAATTGTCACTATTTCTACACATTAAAGTTATCTTTAACAGTATCTTCTAAACTTGTCAATCTTGTCAATATTTAACACTTGACATTATTATTACCCATTAAAGCTTGTCAATTTTATGCTCTAAACCCTCATTATTAGTACACATTAGTGTACTAATTATAATGAGTGGGAGAGGTTTCTGACGAAAATAACGCGATTCGATCGCTTTAAGAAGTGAAGCCTCTCCAGAGTACAACTGTTCAACAAGCTGTACTCCAGATGAACTAATTTTTCCTTGGATCAGGTCAATTTGGTCGACTTCCTCTTGTGACACGTTGTAGATGAAAACGGCGCCGAGGTCGATTAGATCCTCTTTTTGGCTGAAAAAGACGTTTTCCCCCTCTCGAATGGACAAACCAAAGTCTGTGATTTTGACAGAGCCTGTTCTGTCAACAAGGATGTTTCTTGCTGCCAAATCGCAGTGAACAAGTCCAACCTTGTGGACGTGGCGGAGTCCCTTAAGGCATTGAAGCCAGACAGATTTCACTTCACTCTCAGTGAAGGAGAGGCCCTGTTCGGCCATCCGTTTGACGGTGTCCTCGAGGCTAAGATCCATGATGTCCAGAACGAAGTAGACCTGATGGTTCTCCTCCTCTCTGATGACCTCTTGCAAACAAATAACGTCTGGGTGTCTACCGAGGGTCCTGAATGAGGCGATCTCTGTGTTCAGCCGGTCATACATCCAGTCAGACAGCCTGCGATACTGCCAGCCAGCCAACCGGCCATATTGCCAGCCAGCAAGCCATACAGCCATACAGCCAACGAGCCAGCCATCCATACAGCCAGCCAATTAGCCAGTCAGCCAGTAATACAGCCAGCCAGTCAGCCAGTAATACAGCCAGCCAGCCAGCCATACAGCCAGCCAACATACCGACTATACAGGCAACCAACTGGCCATACAGCGAGGCATCCAGCCAGCCGGCCATACAGCCCGCTAGCCAGTCATCAAGCCAGCCAGTTAGCCAGTTACCTATGCAGCCAACCAGTCGGCCATACAGCTAGCCAGTCAGCCAATCAGTAGGCCAGCCATACAGCCAGCCAGTCATCCAACAAGCTATACAGACAGCCAGACAGCCAACTAGCCATACAACCGGCCAGCTTGCCACCCATACAACCGGGAAGCCAGCCAGCCAGCCAGCTGGCCAACAGGTCAGCCCGCCGGCCGTCCAGCCATATAGCCAGCCATACAGCCAGCCATACAGCCAGCCACCCAGCCGGCCATACATTCAGCCAGCCCGCCATACAGTCAGACAGCCAGGCGGCCATACAACCATACAGCCTACCGGCCATACAGCCATACAGCCAACCTGTGTGTGTGTGTGTGTGTGTGTGTGTGTGTGTGTGTGTGTGTGTGTGTGTGTGTGTGTGTGTGTGTGTGTGTGTGTGTGTGTGTGTGTGTGTGTGTGTGTGTGTGTGTATTTATGTGTATGTACAGTATATGTATATGTATACATATACTTTTATCATTTATGTATGCAAAGATATATATATATATACGTACTTTATTACATGATCACATTAATGCTAAATGAAAATACCAATAACATTTCGTCACCAGTTCGACGCAGAATATTTCATTAATCTCCGATGTTATTCCGTCTAAACAGAAAAAGAGCCCCTGCTCCAGCCTCTCCTTGGGAGTTGTCCCGAGTATGAGGCCTTCGGGGGACTCGGCCGGGCGTGCGTGCGTGCGTGCGTGCGTGCGTGCGTGCGTGTGTGTGTGTGTGTGTGTGTGTGTGTGTGTGTGTGTGTGTGTGTGTGCGTGCGCGTGTGCGTGCGTGCGTGTGTGTGTGTGTGTGTGTGTGTTACAATGCCAAGTTGTGTGTAAGTGAAAGAGAGAGAGCGTGGCACGATGCCATATAATTGTGTGTGTGTGTGCAATGTGTTTGTATGCGTGTGTGTGTATTATCATTATTATTGTTGTTTTTGTTATTGTTATTGTTATTATCATTATTATTATTATTGTCATTATTGTTATTGTTTTTATTGGTATTGTTTTTATTATTATTATTACTATTATTATTGTTATTATTATTATTATTACTATTATTATTATTATTATCATTATTGTTGTTATCATTATTGTTATCATTATTATTATTTCTATTATACCATTATTACTATTATCATTATCATTATTATTACTATCATCACTATTATTATTATTATTATTATTTTTATTATTTTTACTATTATTATTATCATTATTATTTTTAGTATTACTATTATCATTATCATTATTATTATTAACACTAGATTTTGTTAGAAAGGGGCTTCGCCCCTGAGATCTGCGCCGGGGGGCGTGGCCTGCGGCGCTGCTCGCTCTTCTTCTTCTTCTTCTTCTTCTTCTTCTTCTTCTTCTTCGAGTTCTTCTTCTTCGAGTTCTTTTTCTTCGAGTTCTTCTTCTTCGAGTTCTTCTTCTTCTTCTTCGAATTCTTCTTCGAGTTCTTCTTCAAGTTCTTCTTCTTCTTCGAGTTCTTCTCCTTCTTCTTTTCTTCTTCTTCTTCGAGTTCTTCGAGTTCTTCTTCTTCGAGTTCTTCTTCGAGTTCTTCTTCTTCGAATTCTTCTTCGAGTTTTTCGAGTTCTTCTTCTTCTTCGAGTTCTTCTTTGACTTCTTCTTCGAGTTCTTCTTCTTCTTCTTCGAGTTCTTCTTCTTCTTCGAGTTCTTCGAGTTCTTCATCGAGTTCTTCTTCTTCGAATTCTTCTTCGAGTTCCTCTTCAAGTTCTTCTTCTTCTTCTTCTTCTTCTTCTTCTTCGAGTTCTTCTTTTTCTTCGAGTTCTTCGAGTTCTTCTTCAAGTTCTTCGAGTTCTTCTTCTTTGAGTTCTTCTTCTTCGAGTTCTTCTTCTTTGAATTCTTCTTCGAGTTTTTCGAGTTGTTGTTCTTCTTCGAGTTGTTGTTCTTCTTCGAGTTCTTCTTCTTCTTTGAGCTCTTCTTCTTCTTCTTCGAGTTCTTCTTTTTATTCGAGTTTTTCTTCGAGTTCTTCTTCTTTTTCGAGTTCTTCTTCGAGTTCTTCTTCCTCGAGTTCTTCTTCGAGTTCTTCTTCTTCGAGTTCTTCTTCTTCTTCGAATTCTTCTTCTTCGAGTTCTTCTTCGAGTTCTTCTTCTTCTTCGAGTTCTTCTTCGAGTTCTTCTTCTTCTTCGAGTTCTTCTTCGAGTTCTTCTTCTTCGAGTTCTTCTTATTCCAAATAATACCTTTGGTAATCCCCATGATCCAATTTTCTCCCATGTTTTGTAGAATTCTTATAACCCGCAAAGTAATGTTTTTCGAACTCACACGTACTCTCTCGCGAAATTTCTCCGTCAAACAACTCGAGTTTTTCAAAAGTTTCGTCACTGTACTTGTACGATAACAATTTCCAAAAAAAACAAAAAACCTCATAATATTAATAAATGAACAAGGTGAATCAGATCAGTTCCAGTTGAAAACGTGAAACGAACTGAATAAACCCTTACACCTACCCAGGGTCCGGTGCGACCGTTTTGCCGAGTCTCGAGAAAAACTCGAGACCCGGCAAAAAAGTCTGACAGACAGACAGACACGAAACCGCTTTTATTTATGAGATTATTATTATCATTATTATCATTATTATTATCATTATTATTATTATTATTATTATTATTATTATTATTATTATTATTATTATTATTATTATTATTATTATTATTATTATTATTATTATTATTATTATTATTATTGTTATCATTATTGTTATCATTATTATTATTATTATTATTATTATTATTATCATTATGATTATTGTTATTAATTATTATTATTATTATTATTATTATTATTATTATTATTATTATTATTATTATTATTATTATTATTATTATTATTATTATTATTATTATTATTGTTATTATTATTATTATTATTATTGTTATCACTATTACTATTAGTCATTATTATTATTATTATTATTATTATCATTATTATTATCATTATTATTATCATTATTATTATTATTATTATTATTATTATTATTATTATTATTATTATTATTATTATTATTATTATTATTATTATTATTATTATTATTATTATTATTATTATTATTATTATTATTATTACTATTATTACTATTATTATTATTATTATTATTATTATTATTATTATTATTATTATTATTATTATTATTATTATTATTATTATTATTATTATTATTATTATTATTATTATTATTATTATTATTATTATTTTTATTGTTATTATTATCATTATTATTATTATCATTATTGTTTTATCCCAGAATACCACAGGAAAAACCTTTGGTCCGTGAAGTGGTAAAGAACTTCCTGGACGAAGGAGCGAGCCATTGAAGGAGTCTGTGCGAGTCGACGCCAAACGATTTTCGTCACCGACGAAGATTCTCCGGTCTCGATAAGGGTTGACCCTTTAGTGACGAGTGAAGAACTCTCCATGGTCTTTGTTCTAGCAGAAGCCAGGCAATCTTATTCCGAGAAATCCCTCGTTTTTCGTGATCAAGAACCTTGACGATGAAGGTCTGTGGACACATTGAAAGTATTGCTTAGTATTAATTAATTTCTTGAAGGTATTTTCTTTATACCTTAGAAAGGTCTTAATCTCTTTTGGAAGTGTAGAGATGACTCTACCGTAGTCGGTCATCGTTGCCAGATTCGGATTTCGGCTCCCTCGAGCCTTCTTCAGTGGCGATGGTGTTCGTCTTCTCGTTGGTGTGGTTCTTACTCTATGGGGGTCTTAGAGAGAATGGTTCTGTGCTGAGTTGTGCTGGTTAATATACCAAAAAGTCCTAGAGGGCAACCCTAGACAAAAGACCTAGACGGGAGACCTAGGCAGATGATCTAGGTACATACAAACCTAGACAAAAGGTCTCAGAGGGCAATCCTAGGCTAAAAATCTAGACGGGAAACATAGGCAGAAGATCTACATACAAAACATTGACAAAAAGTCCTAGAGGGTAACCCTAGGCAAAAGACCTAGACGGGAGACCTAGGCAGAAGATCTATATACAAACTCTAGGAAAAAAATCCTAGAGGGCAACCCTAGGGAAAAGACCTAGACGGGACACCTAGGCAGAAGATCTATATACAAACCCTAGGAAAAAGGTCCTACAGGGCAACCCTAGGCAAAAAATCTAGACGGGAGACCTAGGCAGTAAATCTAGGTACAAAACCTACCAAAAAAGTCCTAGAGGGCAACCCTAGGCTAAAGACCTAGACGACAGACCTAGGCAGAAGATCTAGGTACAAAACATAGCAAAAAAGTCCTAGACGGCAACCCTAGGCAAAAGACCTAGACGGCAGACCTAGGCAGAAGATCTACAGACAAAACCAAGGAAAAAAACGCTAGAGGGTAACACTAGGCAATAGACCTAGACGGGAGACCTAGGCAACAGATCTAGGTAAAAAACCTAGACAAAAAGTCCTGGAGGGAAACCCTAGGCAAAAGACCTAGACGGGAGACCTTGGCAGATGATCTAGGAACAGAACCTAGACAAAAAGTCCTAAAGGGCCACCCTAGGCAAAAGACCTAGACGGGAGACCTAGACAGATGATCTAGGTACAAAACCTAGACAAAAAGTGCTAGAGGGCAACCCTAGGCAAAAGACCTAGACGGGAGACCTAGGCAGATGATCTAGGTACAAAACCTAGACAAAAAGTGCTAGAGGGCAACCCTAGGCAAAAGAACTAGACGGGACACCTAGGCAGAATATCTAGATACAAAACCTAGGAAAAAAGTCCTAGAGGGTAACGCTAGGCAAAAGACCTAGACGGTAGACCTAGGCAGAAGACCTAGGTACAAAACCTAGGAAAAAAGTCCTAGAGGGTAACCCTAGGCAAAAGACCTAGACGGGAGACATAGGCAGGATATCTAATTACAAAACCTAGCAAAAAGTCTTAGAGGCCAACCCTAGGCAAAAGACCTAGACGGGAGACCTAGACAGTAGATGTAGGTACAAAACCTAGACAAAAAGTCCTAGACGGGAGACCTAGGCAGATGATCTAAGTACAAAGCCTAGACAAAACGTCCTAGACAACTCCCAAGGAGAGGCTGGAGCAGGGGCTCTTTTTCTGTTTAGACGGAATAACATCGGAGATTAATGAAATATTCTGCGTCGAACTGGTGACGAAATGTTATTGGTATTTTCATTTAGCATTAATGTGATCATGTAATAAAGTACGTATATATATATATATCTTTGCATACATAAATGATAAAAGTATATGTATACATGTACATATACATATACATACACATAAACACACACACACACACACACACACACACACACACACAGGTTGGCTGTATGGCCGGTAGGCTGTATGGTTGTATGGCCGCCTGGCTGTCTGGCTGTATGGCGGGCTGGCTGGATGTATGGCCGGCTGGGTGACTGGCTGTATGGCTGGCTATATGGCTGGACGGCCGGCCGGCTGACCTGTTGGCCAGCTGGCTGGCTGGCTGGCTTCCCGGTTGTATGGGTGGCAAGCTGGCCGGTTGTATGGCTAGTTGGCTGTCTGGCTGTCTGTATAGCTTGTTGGCTGACTGGCTGGCTGTATGGCTGGCCTGCTGATTGGCTGGCGGTCCGGCAGGCTTAGTGACCGGTTGGCTGGCTAGTTTTCTGGCTGTTTGGACGGATGCCTGGCTGGCTGTATGGCCGGCCACAGAGCCAGGCAGCAAGCTAGTCATACAGCCAGCCAGCCGGCGATAGTCATCCAACCACCCGGCAAGCTCACTGGCTGGCTATATGGACGGCTGGCTGGCTGGCTGTATGGACGACTAGCTTTATGGCTGGCTGGATGTAAGGCCGGATGGCTGGATGGCTAGTTGTATGGCCGGGTGGCTATCTGTATATCCTGTTGGCTGACTGGCTAGCTGTATGGCCGATTGGTTGGCTGCATAGGTAACTGGCTAACTGGCTGGCTGTATGACCGGCTAGCGGGCTGTATGACCGGCTGGCTGGATGCCTCGCTGTATGGCCAATTAGTTGCCTGTATAGTCGGTATGTTGGCTGGCTGTATGGCTGTATTACTGGCTGACTGGCTAATTGGCTGGCTGTATGGCTGGCTGTCTCGTTGGCTGTATGGCTGGCTGTCTCGTTGGCTGTATGGCTGTATGGCTTGCTGGCTGGCAATATGGCCGGTTGGCTGGCTGGCAGTATCGCAGGCTGTCTGACTGGATGTATGACCGGCTGAACACAGAGATCGCCTCATTCAGGACCCTCGGTAGACACCCAGACGTTATTTGTTTGCAAGAGGTCATCAGAGAGGAGGAGAACCATCAGGTCTACTTCGTTCTGGACATCATGGATCTTAGCCTCGAGGACACCGTCAAACGGATGGCCGAACAGGGCCTCTCCTTCACTGAGAGTGAAGTGAAATCTGTCTGGCTTCAATGCCTTAAGGGACTCCGCCACGTCCACAAGGTTGGACTTGTTCTCTGCGATTTGGCAGCAAGAAACATCCTTGTTGACAGAACAGGCTCTGTCAAAATCACATACTTTGGTTTGGCCATTCGAGAGGGGGAAAACGTCTTCTTCAGCCAAAAAGAGGATCTAATTGACCTCGGCGCCGTTTTCATCTACAGCGTGTCACAAGAGGAAGTCGACCAAATTGACCTGATCCAAGGAAAAATTAGTTCATCTAGAGTACAACTTGTTGAACAGTTGTACTCTGGAGAGGCTTCACTTCTTAAAGCGATCGAATCGCGTTATTTTCGTCAGAAACCTCTCCCACAGACCCCTCAATCAGCCACATTCTCTCTGTCTCTGAATTCTGAATTGCTAGGAAAGACCACCCGCTTGCGCGGGATCGGTTTCTGTGGGAGGGGAAGAATGTCTGTAAGAAAATGGCGTATAAAAGAGGGCTATTGCCACCGGGCGAATTAGCGAGCGATTTAGGGCAGTTGGTGGTCGTGGCTCGGGAGAAATGGACGTGCTCTCACAGGTCGCCAGCACCTTGAGAAGCCTTTAAGTATGAAATATGTCCCACAACGATATCAAGTGGGACAACATCGTGCTGCGGCAAGAGCGGTGTCGCTACGTCGCGTCGCTACGATCATCGACTTCGGCCTCGCCTGCCCTTTTGGAATCGCGCCCTACCCACCCTGTGACCATAGGAGGTTCCCCCATTTGGCACCTGAGATTGCCCGGGGACTACGAGCGACCTTCAAATCTGCTTTGGGTCATGTCATTGAACGCGTGCTCTCCCGCGTCACCGTGACCTCTTCCCCGGTCCACCTCGACCTGGTCGCTCTCGTCGCCGCCGCCAGGAGACCCAACTCAGAGGACAGGATCTCCATGGACTCCCTGGAGGCTAGATTGAGCGACATTTATTGGGAACTGCGGGAACTGTCTCCAAGTCATCTTCAGAGGATCGTTCAATTCTTCTTCGGACTGCTAGCACAAGTGCGAAGCGTTATTGGAAACGTCTTCGTCACTTGCAGGAAGATTTTGGGCTGATGGCGAAGGTCATTTTCTATGTCTTCACTAAGGAACTACAACGGTGCTGTCGACGAGGAGAAAAAATCTGCTTACTAAGGGATATTTTTTTCCAAGGACCTATTTTGTATTTCAGTCAAGGATGACTTGAATAACGCTGGTTAAAAAAAGACTTGAATAACTAGTATAAAAAAAAGGCAACAAATCTGCTTCTTGAGGGCTATTTTTGTCAAGATTTTGTATTCTAGTCAGGGGTGACGAATAATTCCAGTTCCCGTAAAAAGAAGAAAAAAAATATATACTTCCTGAGGGCTATTTTTTCCCATGACCTTTTTTGTATTTCAGTCAAGGATGACTTGAATAACGTTGGTTAAAGAAGAAAAAAAGAAGAAGACTTGAATAAGTTTGGTGAAAAAAAATAGAAGAAAAAACAAAGCAACAAATCTGCTTCTTGAGGGCTATTTTGAAGACCTCTTTTTGTATTTCAGTCAGGGCTTACTTGAATAGCTTCAGTTCCCTAAAAGAAGAAAAAAGAAAATAATAGTCTGCGGCTCTTCCTATTTCTGGCAACTTCTTTAACTCCTGGACAATGATGAATCTCTTGAGGCCTGTAAAGGCTTTCCTCCTCTGAATAAAATCATCTGACGGCAGGGGAAAGACATATACAGCCACACATGAACGCGAAATTGGAAATAAATTTTCCAGATGGCCTTTTGTCAATTCATTATTGTTTATTATTTACCTGTTTGTTTATCATTTAAATATACCTATGCATCTATTCATTTTATTTATTATTATTTATATCAATATAGTTTTTATTCTTATTTTTATTTATTTATCATTATTATAATTTTATCGCATCCGATATAGTTATGGACCAAAAGGTCTACGAGTTAAACAACACAAGTGAAGACGGAGCCTTTACTTGTACGACGTTTCGCTTATTACAGCTTTTTGCTGTAAATGTACAGCTTTTTGAAGTACATGTACAGCTTTTTCAAGTACATGTACAGCTGAAACACAATGGCAAAAGCCGACAAGACTGTGAGAATAAACACCGTGTGAGATCGAAACCTTTATTGGTACGACGTTTCGCTTGTTACAGCTTTTTCAAGTACAGACATGGCAAACACTCTGAATATATATAGGCCAACGGGGAAGGAACTGGGAGAGGTTATCAGGGAAGGGTGGGTGGTAGGTGGAGGGGCGGGGGTGTGAGAAGGGGGACGGGTGGAACTTGGTGGAGATAAAGGAGGACATTTCGGACAGTTTGTTGAAGTGGACTAAGGGGGACATTTCATACATTTGTATAATGCGGGTAATAGATGGATGATAGGAGGGGCGATGTTAAACATGCCTCTGTTCTGCTCAATGGTTTTGAAGCTTTGAATGGCGGCCGCTTCGAGGCATTTCCTCCTCACCCTGTCTGGTTCACTAAAAAGAAGCTCTGCGTTATCCCAATCCATCAGGTGGTCGTTGGTGTTCCGGTGGATAACACAGGCGTTGGTGGTGATGTTGTTCCGGGAATCGTAGCGATGCTCCCGGATCCGGGTCTTCAGGTCACGGGAGGTCTCGCCGATGTATACTCTATCACATCCAGCACAGGGTATGCGGTAAACATCAGCGTTTTTTCCCCCACATCTCGTCCTGGCTGTCACTCCTTCTAGAGAGCTCTTTGATAGTTCTGCTGGACTGGCCCACTACCTGTATGTTGCAACGCCCAAGTGTCCGGGTGAGGGTGGTGGTGACGCTGCTGGCTGGAAGGATAAGCCTCCTAACTGGTTCTTCCGTTGGTTCCCGCCCTTCCATTATTTTGAGTGATTTTTCTTACACTGATGGATGATGCACTCTGGATATTTTAATTTCTGAAAAACCTCCTTTATGTACCTAAACTCGTCCACACACACACACACACACACACACACACACACACACACACACACACACACACACACACACACACACACACACACACACACACACACACACACACACAAAGGATTACAAAGGCAGAGCATGCCGACAGGAGACCTTTTGATCCATATCTAGGTCGGATGCCAAAAAAAAAAAAAAATCATATTAGCAATAAAATAAAAAATAAAAAATATAATAATGTAAATAACAAATAAAATAAATGAATAAATGCATAGGTATAGTTAAAATGATAAACAAACAGGTAAATAGTAAATAATAAATTAACATATAACTAATAATAAATTAAAATCAGATAGACAAATGATAACAAACAAAAACAAATAATATAAGATAAATTATAATCATTACAGCATCTTACTTAAGTATTTATCTAAATGATTCTTAAAGCTTTGAACTGAACTACATTGCACTACCTGTGCAGGAAGTTTATTCCATTCATTAACTACACGGTTGGCAAAGTTGTTTCTACCTACTTCCAAATTGAATCTATTTCCGGACAGTTTGAGACCATTGTTTCTTGTCTGATTCTCATTCAATGTGAAAATTTGGTCACTTTTGATGTTGTCAATTCCCTTTAAAATCTTAAAGGCCTGTATCAAGTCACCTCTGAGTCTACGCTTTTTTAGGGAAAACAGATTCATGTGCTTTAGTCGATTTTCGTATGTTTTATTTTTGATATTTGGAATCAGTTTTGTGGCTCGCCGTTGTACTTTTTCCAGTCTGTCAATGTCTTTAATGAGATTCGGTGACCATACGGAAACAGCATATTCCAAATGTGGACGAACTAACGATTTATATAGCTTGTTAATGAGTGATGGACTTTTGAAATCAAAAGATCGCGCAATCAGTCCTAGAATCTTATTTGCTTTCTCAGAGGCTGAAATACATTGCTTGGATGATTTGAGGTCGTTACTGATAATTACGCCGAGATATTTTTCACTATCCACTTTTGTTAACGAATTTCCAAATAACTTGTAATCGTACTTACTGTTATTTTTACCTATGTGCATTACCTTGCATTTACTTGTGTTAAATTTCATTAGCCACTTTTCAGACCATTGCTGTAATTGATCTAAATCTTCTTGAATATCTAATTGGTTTGAGTGATCATTTGCCACTCCGCACAGTTTTGTATCATCAGCAAATTTGGAAACAGTAGATTTTAGTCCATGGTCTATATCATTTATATATACTATGAATAGAAGTGGCCCAAGAACGGAATCCTGAGGAACTCCACTTGCAACACTTTTCCATCCAGAAGTTTTTCCATTTAAAACAACTCTCTGTTTTCGACCATTCAACCAATTACTAGTCCAACCTAATAGGCTACCACTTATTCCATGCAAAGCTAGTTTAGTAAGTAGTCTTTCGTGTGGGACGGTATCAAAAGCTTTTGCAAAGTCTAGATATATTAAATCTATATTGTTTCTTTTGTCATAATTCGAGATAATTGTGTTGTAGAATTCGAGTAAGTTAGTCACGCAAGAACGTTTCCGTCTGAAACCATGCTGGCTATCATTTATCAAACGATTACTTTCTAAATGATGTTCGATAGCATCTCTGATGATAGTTTCCATTATTTTCCCTATAGTTATTTTGTTTCTTTTTGTCACCTTTTTTGAATATGGGAGTAACGTTAGCTAGCTTCCATTCTCTTGGGACATCTCCGGATATGATGGATTTCTTGAAAATAATTTCTAATGGAACAACAATCTCATTTTTCCTTTCCTTTAAGATTCTTGGATGCCAACCGTCAGGCCCTGGTGATTTATTAACTTTGAGTTTGTCTATACACCTTTTAATTTTTTATTTTGTTATATCTACCGTAGTGAGTAAGTTTACCCCAGACTTTTCACAGGTTTCAGTTTGGAATTCACTTTGAGGTGTTTCGTTTACGAATACCGAGCTAAAATAATTGTTTAAGATATTACACATTCCTTCATTTGAATATTTAAGTTGACCGTCAGCAGATAATAGTGGACCAATGTGATTCCTAACAACCTTTTTATCTATAATGTAACTATAGAATTCGATGTTCATTTCGTATTGTCGTTTTCTTTTTCTTATTTTCTTTTTTAAATCTCTCTGTATTGATACATAACTTTCATAGTCATTAGATGCACCCGAGCACTTATATTTCTTATAAGCCTGTCTCTTTTTAGCAATACTTTTTTCAGTTTCTTTGTCAAGCCACTTTGGGTGAGCCTGATTTGGGGGACGTCTGTCCTTAAAAGGAATGTAAGTTTGAATCATCTTAGTGAGCGTATTTTGAAATATTTCCCACATCTGATCTACAGGCCTTTCGTTTAATTTTGCCTCCCAATCTGTAAGCTGAAGCTCCTGACGTAGTCCTATGAACTGAGCTTGACTGAAATCGGGTATTTTAGAAGCACAAGTATCTATTCTAAAATTGTTTAGGAGTTTGAATCTGACTAAGTTGTGATCGCTATTTGCAACAGATTCACCGACTTCTACATCACTTACCATGCTTTCGCGGCTAGTGATCAATAGATCGAGTAAGTTTCCATATCTTGTGGGCTCTTTTACATGCTGAATTAAGTAATTGTCACCAAGAAAATCAATCAAGCGACTACCTATATGGCCATGTTCAAGGGTCATCCAATCAATGTCAGTAAAATTGAAATCACCCATTATCAATAAATCCCGGTTGCAGAAACTAGACAGTTCTTGAAATAACAGTTTGTCGTCTGCTAATGATAATGTCTTTGGCCTATATATTACACCTATATTCATTTTTTGTCCATTTGTTTGGGTTAACTCAACCCACAAACTATCATATGCATCCTGTTTCACTTTCTCTAAAATACAAGCATGAACATTGTTTTTAACGTACAATAGAACACCCCCACCTTTCTTGTGGTTTCTATCCTGATGAAAGTGTTTAAATCCCGCAATATTAAATTCAGCTTCGAACTCTGTACCATTTAACCATGTCTCAGTTATTCCTATCATATCGAGATTTTCGCTTTTGACATACGCCTGTATTTCTTGAAATTTGTTCCTAATACTACGAGCATTAAAGCACATCGTTTTAAGAAACTCGTGATTATTTCTTTTTGACACATTTTTAGTTTCAATATCATGTCTTATATTATCATTTTGTTTTTTATTTATACCTTGCTCTATATTATTATCATTTGGTCCTTCATTGACATTCAATGCCTCATTAACATTTCTCCTATCAAAATTAACATTTCCCCCGTCACGGACATCTGGTCGATCACGGTCATCCGATCTCTTTTGTACATTTTGTCCCCCTACGTCACCGTGATTCACGCCGGCCTCCCATCGTTCAGTGACATTATGTCCGGCATCCCTTTCTAAAATTATATTTTGTCTAGTGACATTATATCCTACCGTGATATTTTTTCCTCCACTATAATTACATCCCATCGTGATCTTTTGTCTTCCACTGTCATTACATCCTATCTTGATATTTTGGCCTTCATTGACATTCTGTCCGGTATCCCTTCCTAAAATTATATTTTGGCCTTCACTGACATTATATCCTACCGTGATATTTTCTCCTCCATTATCATTACATCCTATCGTGATATTTTGTTCTCCACTATCATTATTTCCCATCGTGATCTTTTGTCCTCCATTGTCATTACATCCCATTGTGACATTTTGTCCTATGACATTACATCCTAATGTGACATTTCGTCCTCTAGCGACATTACATCCTATCATGATATTTTGGCCTTCATTGACATTCTGTCCGGTATCTCTTCCTAAAATTATATTTTGGCCTTCACTGACATTATATCCTACCGTGATATTTTCTCCTCCATTATCATTACATCCTATCGTGATATTTTGTTCTCCACTATCATTATTTCCTATCGTGATCTTTTGTCCTCCACTGTCATTACATCTCATTGTGACATTTTGTCCTATGACATTACATCCTAATGTGACATTTCGTCCTCTAGCGACATTACATCCTATCATGATATTTTGGCCTTCATTGACATTCTGTCCGGTATCCCTTCCTAAAATTATATTTTGGCCTTCACTGACATTATATCCTACCGTGATATTTTCTCCTCCATTATCATTACATCCTATCGTGATATTTTGTTCTCCACTATCATTATTTCCTATCGTGATCTTTTGTCCTCCACTGTCATTACATCCCATTGTGACATTTTGTCCTATGACATTATATCCTAATGTGACATTTCGTCCTCTAGCGACATTATATCCTGAAATTATATTTTGTCCTATACTGGCACATTGTTCTACATTATTGCTATACTCTACACTGTTTTCCCAAGTACATTCTATTTCCCCTTCCCTTTGGGCTTCTACCCTAAAAAAGGAGCTAGTTCATTACAAACTCCCACAATGAG
>NC_134789.1:22204243-22226743 GCF_046742065.1 Oratosquilla oratoria
ATACTTTTATGTTCACTCTCCTCCCATGAGGCTGTTTTCGGAGGCACATAATTTATCACAAATTTTCTGCTCTTCTTATCTCTGTCTTCCACTTCTATCATAATCATCTCTACTGTATTCTTTCCATATATGACACCCTTCACGTTTATATCCTTCTTAGTCAGGAACATAACTCCACCCCCTTGCTTTTTCTCTCTGTTTTTAATCCAATAATTATATGCATCATGTCCTACACTGTTGGGTGGTAGTGGGCCTTTTAATTTTGTTTCTACAATTCCCATTATGTCCGGTTCTTTTTCTTTCAAATAATCATTCAGCTCATTCAATCCTGTTATTAATCCATCTATATTTGTGTAAGACACTCTTAGTTTTCTGCCACTTCCATTGTGTTCTCTGTTTCCCTTTTGTTTTTCTCTTGTATGTCGAACTGCCTTAGTTTCATATTCACTACTCTCCAATAGAATCTCTCTTTCTCTGACTCCCTTCTGTTCTCGTTTTTTTTTCTTAGCTTCAAGTCTTTTCTGCTTTTCTTCCTCTCTTTCCTGTTTATTCATTTCCCTTTTTATCCATACCTTTTTATATTGTTCACTTGTTGCTAGTTTCCCTGTTTTGGATAAGATATTCTCTGCCGTCGTTTGTAACCTGAATTTAATTTTAATTGGTCTGGTCTTATCTTTACTATACTTTCCGAGCCTGAATTTTTCCTCAATTTCCTTCATAATTTCTGGTTCATCTTCCTGAACTAATTTTAGTAAACTGCTTACTTTTTCATTTTCCTCATTGGTTCTTGAGGTTCTATCTGGGTTATGTTTCTCTTCCATTCCTAATATAATTATACATTTCTTTTTGTCAGCTAAGTCTCTTACTATATTCTCCTTCTGTCTCATCACTTTAATAACTGAGTCTTCAGTTTGTTCTCTCATTTGCTGTTTAATTATATCAGTAAATGCAACTTTACTGTTTTCTTTTATCGACTTCCATCCCTCTCTGTTTTTTTACTATTCCTCTTCAATTCCTCATTCTGCTTGCTGTTTAATTATATCAGTAAATGCAACTTTACTGTTTTCTTTTATCGACTTCCATCCCTCCCTGTTTTCTTTACTATTCCTCTTCAATTCCTCATTTTCCACCTTTACTTCTTTTAACTGTCTTTTCAGGTTTTCTATTTCATCAGTTAAGTTTTTGCTCGCCTTCTTTAGTTCTTCCAATTTTTCAACCCTTTTTAGAATGTTGTTAACATGACCGAACCTACGCTCCAAGTCCTCGATCATCTTATCGACCTTTTCTTCTAGTCTTGTCCCCCCCACCCTCTTTAAATCCCTGGAAAATATTCTCATCACTTTCTACTGTATTGCTCTTATCTATACTTCTAATCTTTACATTTTTATTAGACATTTCATCGTCGCTCAGCTGATCGGGGGGTCGTTTGTTTACCTTTCGCCTGTCTGCCTGGACCAAGTCTACTCCTTCCTCATTTCCTTCCATTTCCCCAGCAATCCCTCCCCTTCTCCTCTTTCCCTACTTTCCTACTACCCCACGAGCAATTTCCCCCCACCCTGTAAATACAATAGGCACTTCTCTTTTCGTTGGGATTCACGAAACTTCAATTTTCTTCAGAACGTCTTCTAAGCCGTCCGTTCGTTGAAGTGTGTGTGTGTGTGTGTGTGTGTGTGTGTGTGTGTGTGTGTACAAATGTGTGTTTGTGGACATGTGGACATGTGTGTGTGTGTACATGTGTACGTATGTACATGTGTGTCTGTGTAAATGTATGTGTACTTGTGTGTGTG
The DNA here is from genome assembly GCF_046742065.1 of Oratosquilla oratoria. Taxonomy (NCBI): domain Eukaryota; kingdom Metazoa; phylum Arthropoda; class Malacostraca; order Stomatopoda; family Squillidae; genus Oratosquilla; species Oratosquilla oratoria. The sequence continues at coordinate 22,206,031 of NC_134789.1, forward strand.
TGTTCATCTGAGTGTGTGGATATGTTTATGTACATGTGTGTGTATACAAATGTGTATCCATGTGTGTACGTACATGTGTACTCGTGTGCGTGTACGTACATGTGTACTCGTGTGCTTCTTTTTATTGTTGTTGTTGTTCTTCTTCTTTTTCTTCTTCTTCTTCTTCTTCTTCTTCTTCTTCTACTTCTTCATTATCAATAATACCTTCTAAACTTGTCAAAGTTAAATGCATTATTGATATATCTTTTAAACTAGTCACTATTAGTATATTACAAACTTGCAATTATTAGTAAAGTCATTGTTGGTATATTCTAGTCTTTCAATCATTAGTAAACATAAAAGTTATCATTAACTGTGCCTTGCATCATAATGATATTGTAAACTTGTAACTTTAAAGCTATTATTAATGATACCTTATCAACTTGATATTATTTGTATATTACAAAATTGCCATTACTAGCATATTCTAAATTTATCATTATTAGTGCACATTAAAGTTATCATGCAATAGTACCTTCTAAACTTGTCATTATTAATATATTCTAAACTTGTTATTACTGGTACCTTTGTAACTACACATTAAAGTTATCATACATATTATCTTTCTAATACCTACTAAACTTGTCACAATTAGAATATTATAGATTTGTCCCTATTAATACACATTATAATGATATTCTATGTTTGTCATTGTTAGTATATTCTAAACTTTTCATTATTAGTACAAATCAAATTTTTCAATATTAGTACATATCAAAAATATTTAATAGAACCTACTGAAATTGTCATTATTAAACATATTAAAGTTATTATAAATATAGTTTTCTAAAATTTTGATTATTAGTACACTATCGAAAATTTTCATCAATAGTTCCGACTGAACATGTTATTCTTAGTATATTTTAAACTTGTTACTATTAGTGCATATTAAAGTTATCATTAAAAGTATACTCTAAGCATGTTGTTACTAGTATTTTGTATTTTTTTCACTATTAGTACTCATTAAAGTAATCATTAGTACACATTAATGATTTTACTAATAGTACCTGCTAAACGCTATACGTTTTTTTCTAAATATCCCATTTTGTTATATATCAAATTTTTCATTAACATGTAAACTTGTCATATTCTAAACTTTTCATTATCATTTCACATAGATTTTATCTTTAATAGTGCTTTCCAAACTTGTCATTATTAGTATATTCTAAACTTATTATTAGTACGCATTAAACATTATTAGTACGCATTAAAGTTATCATGCAATAGTACCTTCTAAACTTGTCATTATTCTAAACTTGTTATTACTGGCACACATTAAAGTTATCATTAATAATACCTTCTAAACTTGTCATAATTAGATTATCATAAATTTGTCCCTACTAATATACATTATGCTGATATTCTATGGCTGTCATTGTTAGTATATTCTAAACTTTTCATTGTTGATACAGATCAAATTATTCAATATTAGTACATATCAAAGATATTTAATAGAACCCTCTAAAATTGTCATTATTAAAACATTAAAGTTATTATAAATATAATTTTCTAAAACTTTGATTATTGATTACTGTTGTATATATCATTAATAGTCCTATCGACAATATTCATTATTAATATATTCTAAACTTTTAATATTAAAGTTATCATCAATAGTTCCGACTGAATATGTTATTCTTAGTGTATTCTAAACTTGTTACTATCAGTGCATATTAAAGTTATCATTAAAAGTATATTCTAAACATGTCATTACTAGTTTTTTGTAAAATTTTCACTATTAGTACTCATTAAAGTAATTATTAGTACACTTTAAAGTTTTTTTTTTTATAAATTTCCCATGTTATCATGAATTAAATTTTTCATTAATTTTGAATATACTAACAATGACATGTTTAGAAGACACTAATAATGATAACTTTGATATGTACTAATACTCCATAGTTTAGAATATTGTAATAATGACAAGTTTAGGACAATGATAAACTCGGAATATATTATCATTACCAAGTGTAGGATATACTAATAATGGTAAGGATACAAGGTCCTAGTAATGATAACTTCAATGTATACTAATAAAGTTTAGAATACCAAAAAAGATATGTTTAGTATTTACTAATAGTGATGTTTCGAATTTACGAACAATGACAACTTAAGAAAGTATTGTTAGTGATAACTAAGGTGTACTAATAATGAGGGTTTAGAATATACAATTGACAAGCTTTAATGTTTACTAATAATAACAAGTGTTGAATATACCAATAATGACAAATTTAGAATATGCTAATAATGTCAGGTTTAGAATATACTTGTAATGACAAGTTTAGAATACACTAATACTAACAAATTTAGAAGGTATTATCAATGAAAAATTTAGTATGTAACAATAATAACGAGCTTAGAATATACTAAGAATCACAAGTTTATAATAATGACATACTTAGAGTATATTAATGATAAGCTTAGAAGATTCATGATAACATTAATGTGGAAAATTTTAGAATAAATTGATAATGGAAAGTATAGAAATTTGCTGAAAATGACAACTGTAGATAACTATAATTTTTACTAATAAATGACAAGTTTAGAACGTACTAATAATGACAAACTTAGAATGTATTATAAATAAAAACTTTAATGTCTTCTGATAATTATGTTTGGTATATACTAATAATGACAAGTAAGGCACTATTAATGATAACTTGAATATGTACACATATTCACATGTTACTATATGTTATTATTCACATGTATTATGTACACATAATCACATGTTTACAAGTTTAAAAGGTTATATTAATAATAATGTTAATGTGTAGCAATAATGACACGTTTTAATTATATTGATGATGTAAAGTTTAGTAAATAATTAGAAGTTGCTATTAATGATAACTATAATACGTACTAATAATGATTAGTTTTGAAAAAAGCTAACAATGTCATATTAAGAAGCCAGTAATAATGGTAACTTGAACATGTACTAATACGCACAAGTTTTCAATTATTATAAACTTTGGAATATATTAGTATTGCCAAGTTTAGAATAAACTAATAATGGTCCTAATAATGATAACTTTAATGTGCACTAATAATGACAAGTTTAGAATAATAAAGAAGATATGTTAGTATTTACTAATACTGATATTTTTCGAATATACGAACAATGACAACTTTAGAAAGTATTGTTAATGATAACTTTAACGTGTACTAATAAAGAGAAGCTTTTATTGATAACTTAGATATGTGTTAATAATAACAAGTTTATAATATACAAAAATTGACAAGTGTAGAGGGTACTATTGATAATAAATTGAATATGTACTAAAATGACAAATTTAGAAAGATAATATGTATGATAACTTTAATGTGTAGTTACAAAGGTACTATTAATAATTTTAATGTGTACTAATAATGACAAGTTTAAAATGCAGTAACAATGACAAGTTCAGAAAGTTCTATTTCTGTAAACTTTAATAAAATCCAATATTAACAAATTTAGAAAACACCAATAATGAGAAGTTTAAATTATACTAAAAATGAGATGTTTAGAAGGTACTATAAATGATAACTTATATGGCAAATGGCAAATGACGACAAGTTTAGAATATACTAATGAAAAGTTAAGAAACTACTATTAATGTGTACTAATACTGTCAAGATTATACTAATACTGTCAAGATATGCTAATAATCACAAATTTGAAAGGTACAGTAAAAATGTATAAAAAAAATGGCATGTTTAGAAGAAAATTTTAGAAGATAAATTTAGAATATACTGATAATGACAAGTTTAATATAATAATAATGGCGATTTTAGAAGGTGCTAATATGTGCTAATGTAGTAGACGTTATGCCTGTCAGTGGTCCCAGCATGTTCCTCCATCTGGCTCTATCATGGAAGGCCCCTTCCTCCCTCAGAGTTTCGATGTTGGGCAAGTCATGTCTGCTGAGGGCTTCTTCAACATATATTCAACATCTTCAACATTTTCAACATTAGAAAGCCCTATTAAAGATAAAATCTATGCGAAATGATAATGAAAAGTTTAGAATATGACAAAGTATAATTTAATTTATAATAAAATGTGAAATTTAGAAAGAAAACGGATAGCGTTTAGCAGGTACTATTATTAAATCTTTAATATGTACTAATAATTACTTTAATGAGTACTAATAGTGAAAATTTTACAAAATACTAGTAATGGCATGTTTAGATGATCATGTAACTAATACTGTCAAGATATGATAATAATCACAAATTTGAAAGGTACAGTAAAAATGTATTAAAAAAATGGCATGTTTAGAAGAAAATTTAGAAGATAAATTTAGAATATACTGATAATGACAAGTTTAATATAATAATAATGGCGATTTTAGAAGGTGCTAATATGTGCTAATGTAGTAGACGTTATGCCTGTCAGTGGTCCCAGCATGTTCCTCCATCTGGCTCTATCATGGAAGGCCCCTTCCTCCCTCAGAGTTTCGATGTTGGGCAAGTCATGTCTGCTGAGGGCTTCTTCAACATATATTCAACATCTTCAACATTTTCAACATTAGAAAGCCCTATTAAAGATAAAATCTATGCGAAATGATAATGAAAAGTTTAGAATATGACAAAGTATAATTTAATTTATAATAAAATGTGAAATTTAGAAAGAAAACGGATAGCGTTTAGCAGGTACTATTATTAAATCTTTAATATGTACTAATAATTACTTTAATGAGTACTAATAGTGAAAATTTTACAAAATACTAGTAATGGCATGTTTAGATGATCATGTTTCAATGATAACTTTAATATGCACTGATAGTAACAAGTTTAGAATATACTAAGAATATCCTCTGCAATTGCCATTATTAGTGCATATTAAAGTTATCATTAATAGTACCTTCTAGACTTGCCCTTATTAGTACAAATTATGTGATTATTAGTACACTTGAGTACATATTAGAATTATCATTAATAGTGCTTTCTAAACATGTAATTATATTTCATATTCTAATCTATTGGTACACTTCAAAGTTATCATTAGTAGAATGTCCTAAAATTTCATTATTAGTATATTCTGAAATTGTCATTAATAGTACACATTAAAGTTATCATTAATAGTAACTTTAATCTGATCATTATTTGTATTGTAAACTTGTTATTATTAGTATGTTCTCAACTTATTATTATAAGTATATTCTTAACGTATCATTATTACTATTCATTAAACTTACCATTAATAGTGCTTTCTAAACTTGTCATTATTAGTATATTATAAAGTTACCCATAATAGTATATTTTCAACTTTCATAATATTTTCTAATATTTGTTATTATCAGTATCCTCTACAATTGCCATCATTAGTGCATATTAAAGATATCATTAATAGTACCTTCTAAACTTGTTATTAGTATATTGTAAACGTGATTATGAGTACATATTTAATGAGTTACCATTAATAGTACTTTCTCAATATGTAGTTTCATATTCTAAGGTTGCCACTATTGGTACACTTTAAAGTTATCATTAATAGAATATTCTAAAATTTCATTATTAGTATATTCTAAACTTGTCATTAATAGTACACTTTAAATTTCTCATTAATAGTATCTTTAATATGATCATTATTAGCATGTTCTATAATCATCATTATTAGTATTAGTTATTATTAAGAGTATCTTGTAAACTTGTCATTATTAGTATCTTCTATACTTGTCATATAAGTATATTCTTAACGTATCATAATCACTATACATTAACCCCTGAAGAGGGCTACAGTTGATAGCTGAAATATAGGATTTTTCTTTATTCGAAGTTTATTTTTTCTCCGACTGTGGGTTCCCGTGTGTACTATACATTAAACTTACCATTAATAGTACTTTCTAAACTTGTCATTATTAGTATGTTTTAAACTTACCTATAATTGTATATTCTCAACTTTTATAGTTAGTACACATTAATGTTATCATTAATAATAGCTTCCAAACTTGTATAACCTTGTATATTCTAAAGGTGTCATTCTTTGTACATATTTAAGTTACTATTAAAAGAATCTTCTGATTTTGTCGTTATTGGTATATCCTGAACTTGCACTCGATAAAATGATCATTAATACCATAATCTTAATTTGTCATTATTAGTACACATTAAAGTTTTTATTAGAAGTACCTAAAAGTGTCATTAATCATATATTCTAAACTTGTCATTACTAGAACATATTAAAGTTATCATTGATAATTCCTTTTCAACTTGTCATTATTAGTATAATTCAAACATTAATTAGTAATCATTATTAGTGTATTCTAAACTTGTTATTATTAGTCATTATTCAAAAACTCTAAACTTTTCATTATCAGTACACATTAAAGTTTCAATTAATTGTACCTTTTAAATATGACATTATGACACATTAAACTTGTCATTATTAGTATATTCTAAACTTTCTTTAATAGTACACGTTAAAGATATTGCTAAGAGAATCTTAATCTTGTTAGTATCAATATACATTAAAGTTATTATTACTATTATGTTCTAATCTTGACATTACAACACAATAAAATTATCAAAATTACCGATTATTACCACATTCTAAATTTGACAGTATTTGTGCAAATAAAATTTATCATTTATCGCACACTTCTTATTATCAGTATATTCTAAATGTATTATTAGTAAACATTGAAGTTATCATAAATATTACCTTCTAAACTTGTCATCATTAGTATATTCTAAACATGTCATTATTAGTATATTCTAATAATCACTCTAAATAGTATTCTAAATAGTCATCATTAGTGTTCTAAACTTGTCATTATAAGATATCATTAATAGTACCCTTTAAACCTGTCACTATTAGTGTTCTATACTTTTCATTATTAGTACACATTAAAGTTATCATTAATAGTACTTTCTAGACTTCTCATTATACGTATATTCTAAACATGTCAATATTGGTATATTCTAAATGTGTCTTCAACTTGTCATTATTAGTATGTTCTAAACCTGTCATTAATAGTTCATATTAAATTTATCATTAATAGGACGTTATCATTAGTATATTCTAAGTCTGGCAATTTTAGTATATGTTAAAGTTGTCATTATTCTAACCTTGTCATTATTATCATAATTCAAACTAGTATATTCTGAACATATCATTATTAGTATATTCAAAACTCGTTATTATTAGTAAACTTATCATTAATAGTATATCCTAATTATTATTATTAGTATATTCCAAATTTGCCATTATTAGTACACATTAAATTTATCATTAAAAGTACCTTCTAATCTTGTTTTTATTAGTACATTCTAAACTTGACATTATTAGTATGTTCTAAACTTATCATTAGTAAAAAATAAAGTAATTGATAGTACCTTCTAAACTTACCATTACCCTTTAATCTTGTAATAAATAGTATATTCTAAACTCGTCATTATTAGTTATTTTTGTAGTATCTTCTAAACCTGTCATTATTAGAATGTTGTAAACTTGTCATTGTAAGTACACATCAAAGATATCATTAATAGTACCTTTTAAACTTGTCATCATTAGAATGTTTTATACTTTTCATTATTAGTACACATTAAAGTTATCATTAATTGTATTTTCTAAACTCCTTTATATTCTAAACTTTTCATTAATACTTCATATCAATCTTATCATTAATAGGACCTTCTAAAGTTATTATTATTAGTATATTCTGAACTTGGCAATATTAGTATATGTTAAAGTTCTCATTAAACCTTGTCATTATTATCGTTTAAACTAGTATATTCTAAACATTCTAAACTTGACATTATTATTATGTTCTAAACTTATCAATAGTAAAAATTAAAGTCATTAATAGTACCTTCGATACTTATCACTAACAGTACCCTTTAAATTTGTAATTTTTAGTATATTCTAAACTCATTATTAGTTATCATTAATAGCATCATTATCGGAATATTCTAAACTTGTCATTATTTAGTACACATCAAAGATATCATTAAACTTGTCATCATTAGAATGTTCTATACTTTTCATTATTAGTACACATTAAAGTTATCATTAATAGTACTTTCCAAATTTCTCATTATACGTATATTCTAAACATGTCTACATTGGAATATTCTAAACTTGTCATTATTAGTATGTTCTAAACTTGCCATTAATAGATTACATTAAATATATCATTATTAGTATATTCTAAACTTGGCAATATTAGTATGTTAAAGTTGTCATTATTATTATAGTTTGAACTAGTATATTTTAAATATGTCGTTATTAGTATATTCAAAACTCGTCATTATTAGTAAACTTATCATTAATAGTATCTTCTAATCTTTTCATTCTTACTATATTCCAAGTTTGACATTATTAGTACCTACTAATCTTGTTTATATTAGCATTTTCTAAACCTGGCATTATTAGTGTGTTCTAAACTTATTTTTAATGAAAATTAGTCATTATTAATACCTTCTACACTAATGAATACCAGTACCCTTTTAACTTTTAATTATTAGTATATTCTAAACTTGTCAATATTATTACACATTAAAGTTATCATTATTAAAGTTATAATTTGTCACTACTAAAATATATTCTAAATTTGTTTTTATTAGTACACATTAAAGTTATCATTAACAGTTCCTTTTCAACCTGTCGTTATAAGTATATTCGATATTTGTCATTATTAGTACACAATAAATATATCAATTGTATTTTCACTCTTCATTAATAGCATATTGTAAAATTCTCATTATTAGTACACATTAATGTTATCTTTAAAAATACCTTTTAATCTTGTTTTTATTGTTATATTCTAAACTTCTCAGTATTAGTATATTCTAATTTTTTCATGATCACTACTTATAATACCTTCTGAATTTTCTTTGTATATTATAAACTTGTCATTATTAGTTCATATTATTAGTACCTTCTAAACTTATTATTATTAGTATATTCTAAATTCATAATTAGTACATATTATAGTTAACAATTATAGTAACATCTCAACTTGTTATTAGTACCTTATTATTAGTACCTTATTATTAGTACCTTCTAAACTTATTATTAGTATATTCTAAATTCATTATTAGTACATATTATAGTTAACAATTATAGTAACATCTCAACTTGTTATTATTAGTATATTCTAAACTTAACAGTACCTTCTAAACTTCTTATTATTACGTGCCATTATTAGTATACATTAAAGATATCATTTAATAGGATCTTTTAAACAGATCATTATTGCTATATTTTAAACATGTCAATATTAGTTTCTTCTAAACTTGTCATTATTTTTTATTCTTAACTTTTTATTATTTGTATATACTTTTCAGTATTAGTACACTCTAAAGTTATCATTAATAGTACTTTCTAAACTTGTCATTACTAGTATATTCTAAACTTTTCATTATTACTAAACTGTAAGGTTATCATTAATAGTTCCTTATAAAATTGTCATTTATAGTATATTCTAAACATTTCATTATTGGTACACATTAAAGTTATCATTAATAAAACCTACCTGGTCTTTATTTGTATATCCTAAATTTAGTATTAGTATACTCTAAATATATCATTATTAGTTCACTTTAAAGTTACTATTAATAGTACCTTTAACCTGTCATTACTAGTACACATTAAAGTTATCGTTAAAAGTACATTAAAAAGTGTCATTATTAGCTTATTACTTATTAGTACTTATTATTGGTATATTCTAAACTTTTCATTTTCAGAACACATTAAAGTTATTATTAATAGCCTATACATATGTTTTGTATTTTCATATATTTTTAATTTTTGTATTTTGTAGTTTTTGTATTTGTTTGTATTTATTAGTATAACATTAACGTTATCATTGATGATATTTTCCAAACTTTTCATTATTAGTGCATTCTAAACTTGTCAATGATAGTACCTTCTAAATTTCTCATTATTACTATACACTAAACTTGTCACTATTAGTACACATCAAAGATCTCAATAGTACCTTCTAAACTTGTTATCATTACCATATTCTAAATTCACATTAAATTCACATTAAATTCATTAGAGTGCATTCTAAACTTGTCTTTATTAGTATATTACAAACTTGCTTATTATTAGTGCATATTAAAGTTGTTTTGAACTGTACCCATTAAACTTGTAATTATTGGTATATTCTAATCTTTCCATTATTAGTACACATACCTGTGCCTCCTAACCTCTGATTATTAGTGCACATTAAAGCTATTATTATTAATACCTTCTAAACTTGTCAAAGTTTAATGCATTATTAATATATCTTTAAAACTAGTCATTATTAGTATATTACAAACTTGCCATTATTAGTATCTTTTAATTTGTTCATTATTAGTATATTGTAAACTTGTCACATTATTAATAATACCTTCTAAACTTGTACATGTTATTTTTAGTATATTCTAAACTTGTTACTATTAGTGCATATTAAAGTTATCATTAAAAGTACATTCTAAACATGTCATTACTAGTATTTTGTAAACTTTTCACTATTAGTACTCATTTAAGTAATTATTAGTACACATTAAAATTTTTACTAACAGTACCTGTTAAACACTATACGTTTTTTGTAAATAATTTTTTTATTAACATGTAAACTTGTCATATTCTAAACTTTTCATTATCATTTCACATAGATTTATCTCTAATAGTGCTTTCCAAACTTGTCATTATTAGTATATTCTAAACTTCACATTAATAGTATATACTAAACTTACCACTATTAGTAGACATTAAAGTTATCCTTAATAGTACCTTCTAAACTTGGCATTATTAGTATATTCTAAGCTTGTCTTTATTAGTACAAGTTAACGTTATTAATTATAGTACCTTCTAAACTTACCCTTATTAGTAAATAGTACTTTGTTTATATTAGTACACATTAAAGTTATCATTAATGGTACCTTCTAAAAGTTGTCATTAAGGTACCTTCTGAACTTATCTTTTCTTGTATATTACAAAAATGCTATTTTTAATGTATTCTAAACTTGTCATTATTACCACATTAGCACATCTAACATTAGCACATCTAACCGTAATATCAAAAAATTGTCATTACTAGCATATTCTAAATAGGTCATTATTAGTGCACAAGTTATCATGCAATAGTACCTTATAAAATTGTCATTATTAGTATATTCTAAACACGTTAAAATTATTACTAATAATACCTTCTAAACTTGTCATAATTAGAATATCATTAGTAATGACATGTTTAGAAGGTTACATTAAGGATAACGTTTATGTGTAGTAATAATGACACGTTTAAAATATACTATTAATGCAAGGTTTAGAAAATACTAACAATAGCATAGTAGAAGTTGATAACTATAATACGCACTAATAATTAGTTTTGAATATACTAACAATAACATGTTTAAAAGACACTACTAATGATAACTTTAATATGTACATATTCAAAAGTTTAGAATATACTAATAATGACAAGATTAGAATAATGGTAAACTCGGAATATATTATTATTACCAACTTAAAAATATACTAATAATGATAAGGATACAAGGTCATAGTAATGATAACTTTAATATATACTAATAAAGTATAGAATACCGAAAAAGATAATAATGATGTTTCGAATTTACGAATAATGACCACTTAAGAAAGTATTTTTAGTGATAACTAATGTGTACTAATAATGAGGGTTTAGAGCATAAAATTGACAAGCTTTAATGGGTACTAATATTGACAAGATTGACAAGTTTAGAAGATACTGTCAAAGATAACTTTAATGTGTAGAAATAGTGACAATTGTGGATTATACTAATAACGATAAGTTTAAAAGGTTCTATTAATGATAACTTTATTTTGTACTAATAATGACAAGTTTAGCATATAAGTTTACAGGATACGACAAGTTTGTATCAATAATCACCACTTAAGAATATAATAATGATGATTTTTTAATATACTAATAATGATAATTTTATAATATACTAATAATAATGTTTAGAATATACTAATAATGAAAGTTGAATATCCGAACAATGACAAAATTATAATGACAATTTTAAAGGCACTATTGATTATAACTTTAATGTGTACTAATAATCACAGGTTTACAATATTTTTATAATGACATATACATTAATGATAATATTAATAATGACACGTTTGAAATATATTAACAACGTAAGGTTTAGTAATAATGACACGTTTGAAATATATTAACAACGTAAGGTTTAGAAAATACCGGCATGTTCTAAATTTGTCATCATTAGTATATTCTACACTTGTCATTATTAGTACAAATTAAAGCTTGTCAATATTTGCATGTTCTAAACCCTCATTATTAGTACATATCAAAATCATCATTAACAATACATTATCTATTTCGAAACATATCAGTATTAGTATATACTGAACATATCTTCTTGGGTATTCCAAACTTGTCATTATTAGTACACTTTAGAGTTATCATTATTAGGACCTTGTATACATATCATTATTAGAATATTCTAAACTTGGCAATACTAATATATTCCAAAGTTTATCATTATTCTAAACTTGTCATTATTGGTATATTCTAAACATGTGAGTATTAATGCATTTTAAAGTTACCATTAGTAGTGTCTTCTAAACATGATATTATTAGGTTATTCAAAACTAATCATTATTAGTACGTATTATATTTATCATTAATAGCAACTTCTAATTTTCCTATTACTAGAATTTTCTAAACTTTGCATTATTAATATGATTCAAACGTGTCATTATTACTACACAATAATGTTATTATTAATATAACCTCCAAAACTTGGCAATATTACAAAATTGTAAACTTGTGATTATTGGTACATATTATCATTATTAGAAGACATTAAAGTTTTCATTTATAGTACATTCTAAATTTGTCATTAGTACGTTCTGGTCATTATTAGTACAAATTAAAGTTATCATATATATTACCTTCTAAAGTTGTCATTATTAGTAATTTCTAAACTTAATCAATATGTTCGAAACATGTATTTATTAATACACATTAAAGTTATCATTAATAGTACCTTGTAAACTTATATGCTAAACTTGTCATTATTAGTACAAAATAAAGTTATCATTACTAGAACCTTCTAAACTTATCATTATTAGTACTTGTCATTATTTCTACACATTAAAGTTATCTTGAAGAGTATCTTCTAAACCTGTCAATCTTAGTAGATTCTAAACTTTTAATTGTATATACATTCTAAACCTGTGGTTATTAGTACATTTCTTCAATACATCTCGTTATTAGTATATTCTAATTTTGTCATTATTAGGACACCTTAAAGTTATAGCTAATAGCACCTTCTTGATTTGTTATTGTTGGTATATTATAAACTTTTCATTATTAGTACACATTAAACTTATCAATCATAACACCTTCCAAACTTGTCAGTATTAGTGTATTCTAAACTTTTCTTTATTTTTATATTATAAACTTGTCGTTATTGATACATATTAAAACTATTATTAGTAGTATCTCCTAAACTTGTATTATTAGTACACGTTAACAGTACCTTCTAAACATCATTATAAGTATATTCTAAACTTGTCATTATTAGTACACATTAACGTTATTATCAATATTACCTTCTTAACTTGACATTAATAGTATATTCTAAAGTTGTCATTGTCAGTATATTCTAAACTTGTCATTATTAGTACACATTAAAGTTATCATTAGAAATACCTTCTAAACTTTTCATTATCTATTAGGACCTCGTATACTTATCATTACTAGTATATTCTAAACTTGGCAAAACTAATATATTCCAAAGTTTATCATTTTTCTAAACTTGTCATTATTGGTATATTCTAAACTTGTGAGTACATGTTAAAGTAGTTGTGTCTTCTACACATGACATTGTTAGTTTATTAAAAACAAATTATTGATAGTATTAGTATTTTCTAAACTTTGCATCATTAATATAATTCAAACGTGTCATTACACATTAACGTTATCATTAATAAACATGTCATTATTGTTTTTTTTTTTACTTTTCCTTATTAGTATTTTATAAACTTGTCATTATCCATACATATTAAAGCTATTATTAGTAGTATCTTCTAAACTTGTCATTATTTGTATATTCTAGTATCTTAGTACACGTTAACAGTACCTTCTATCTTAACAGTAACTTGACATCATTAGTATATTATAAACTTGCCTTATTAGTACACATTTAAGTTATCATTAATAGTATATTCTAAATTTGTCATTATTACTATATTCTAAACTTGTAATATTAGTAAACGTTAACAGTACCTTCTAAACATCGTTATTAGTATATTATAAACTTGTCATTATTAGTACACATTAACGTTATTATCAATATTACCTTCTTAACTTGACATCATTAGTATATTATAAACTTGCCACATTAGTACACATTAAATTAATCATTAATAGTATTCTAAAGTTGTCATTGTCAGTATATTCTAAACTTGTCATTATTAGTACACATTAAAGTTATCATTAGAAATACCTTCTAAAATTTTCATTATGATTACATGTTAAAACTATTAGGACCTCGTATACTTATCATTATTAGTATATTCTAAACTTGGCAAAACTAATATATTCCAAAATTTATTATTTTTCTAAACTTGTCATTATTGGTATATTCTAAACTTGTGAGCATTAGTACATGTTAAATTAGTAGTGTCTTCTACACACGACATTGTTAGTTTATTCAAAACAAATCATTGATAGTATAAGTATTTTCTAAACTTTGCATTATTAATATAATTCAAACGTGTCATTACACATTAACCTTCTAAACATGTCATTATTGCTGTTTTTTTGTTAAACTTTTCTTTATTAGTATTTTATAAACTTGTCATTATCCATACATATTAAAGCTATTAGTAGTAGTATATTCTAGTATTATTAGTACACGTTAACAGTACCTTCTACCTTAACAGTAGAAGGTACTGTCATTATTACTATATTCTAAACTTGTCATTATTAGTAGACATTAAAGTTATCATTAAAAATACCTTTCTAATTTTTCATTATTTGGATATTATAAACCTCTTCTTATTAGAACACATAATAATTATCGTTCCTAAAATATTGTAACCTTGACATCAATAGTACATTTTAAATTTGTGATTATTAGTACAAATTAAATATATCATTAGTAGATCCGTCTAAGCCTGTCATTTAGTATATTCTAAACTTCACATTAAAGTTATAATTGATCGTACCTTCTAAACTTCTCATTATTAGTATATTCTAAACATGTTATTAGTGCACATTAAAGTCATCATTAATAGTAACTTCTAAACATGACATTATTTATTCATATTAGTATGTTCTAAACTTGTCCTTAGTTGTTCAAATTAAAGTTATATCTGATAACACCTTCTAAACCTATAATTGTGAGTATATTCTAAATTATTAATACACATTAGAGTTACTATTAGTAGTACCTTCTGAATTTGTCATTATTAGGACACATTAAAATTTTCGTTAATGGTACATTGTAAGCTTGTCATTATTAGTATATTCTAAACATGTAGACACTAAAGTTATCATCAATACTGTATTCTATACTTCTCATTTTTAATATTAGCAGTACTTGCCATTGTTAGTATATTCTAAACTTTTCATTATTATTACACATTAAAGTTTTCATTAATAGTACCTTCTAAACTTCTCAATGTTAGTATATTCATTATTAGAATATTATAACTTGTCATTTTTAGACATTATATGATAGACATTATATGATAGACTTTGCATTAATAATACAAATTAAAGTTTTTGTTATTAGTACCTTCTAAACTTATCACTATTGGTATATTCTAAGCTTGTCATTTTTAGAACACATTAGATTTATCACTAATAGTGCCTTCTAAACTTGTCATTATTATTATATTATAGTTAACAGTTATAGTAACTTCTCAACTTGTCTTAATTAGTATATCGTAAACTTTCATTATTAGTACACATGAAAGTTTTCATTAACAGTACTTTCTAAACTTCTTATTATTACGTGTCATTAATTGTACATATTTAAGTTATCATTAATACATACATACATACATATACCAAGGCCTTTTCCCCCTTCCAAGGGAGGTAGCCAAAAAGGGAAAGGCACAAAAACACTCCCACCCATTTCATCCCTAAATACACTCCACACCCCTCCCACCCTTCCTCTCATCTGAGCACCTCCTGGATGACGGGTCATCGCTGCACCCTGCCCACCGCCCTGGGTCAGAAGCAGTGTCGCAAGACACAGTACATCCACAGCAAGGCCGCTTCATTTAATCGGCGACCCCCCCTCTCCGTCCCCCTTTGCATATAAGGCGAGGACGGGGAGAAATCCCTTCGGGCTGCGTCAAAAATTACTCACACATACTACCCCACAACATCATCCATATACAACCATTCTCCACTCACCTCTGTCTTCCGTCCCCTCCCTTCCTTCCTCAACAGACATTCCCCTCTTCCCCAAAGCCCCCTTCACCCCATCCATCCACCTCATCCTAGGACGTCCCCTCATGTTCACTCCCTCCACATCTGCCTTCCATACCTCTTTTACTAGTCTTTCTTCACTCATTCTTTCCATGTGTCCAAACCATCCTAATATTCTTTCATCAACCCTATCTCCCAAATCCTTTGTCACCCCTGTTCTCCTCCTCACCTCCTCATTTCTCACTCTATCTAGCCTAGTAACCCCCACCATACTTCTCAGACACCTCATCTCAAACACATTCAAACTCCTTCTCTCTTCTTCTCCTATGTTCCACGTTTCTGCCCCATACAGTGCTGTTGGCACAATCACTCCTTCATACAGTCTCCTCTTCGCATCCATTCCCAAATGTCTATTCCTCATTACACTCTTTAAACCACCAAGGCATTTACTCGCTTCACTCCACCTTTTCCTGCTACACTTGCACCCAAGTATCTAAAACTATCCACTTCCTCCAGTCGCTCTCCCTTAATGTTCACTTCCAGTCTACTGCCACTTTCACCCCTTGTACATCTCATCACCTTACTTTTACCCACATTTATCTTTAGCTTTCTTCTATCACATACTCTCCCAAACTCTGCCACCAGCTTCCTCAATCCCTCCTCTGACCCTGCCACAAGCGCAGTGTCGTCCGCAAACAACGGACGACATTAATAGGATCTTTTAAACTTATCATTATTGCTATATTTTAAACATGTGAGTATTAGATTCATTATCTTTTATTCTAAACGTTTTATTACTTGTATTTCATTAACAGTACCTTCTAAACTTCTCATTATTACGTGCCATTATTAGTTCATATTTAAGTTATCATTAATAGGATCTTTTCAATCTATCATTATTGCTATATCTTAAACATGTAAATAATAGATTCTTCTAAAGTTGTCATTACCTTTTATTTTAAACTTTTTATTATTTGTGTATTAAACCTTTCAGTGTTAGTACATTCTAAATTAATAGTATTTTCTAAACTTGTCAATAGTAGTATATTGAAAAGTTATAATTGATAGTTATAGTAACTTCTCAACTTGTTATCATTAGTATATTCTAAACTTGTCTTAATTAGTATATTGTAAACTTTCATTATTAGTACACATGAAAGTTTTCATTAACAGTACTTTCTAAACTTCTCATTATTACGTGTCATTATTTGTACATATTTAAGTTATCATTAATAGGATCTTTTAAACTTATCATTATTGCTATATTTTAAACATGTGAGTATTAGATTCATTATCTTTTATTCTAAAAGTTTTATTACTTGTATTTCATTAACGGTACCATCTAAACTTCTCATTATTACGTGCCATTATTAGTTCATATCTAAGTTATCATTAATAGGATCTTTTCACTTTATCATTATTGCTATATCTTAAACATGTCAATATTAGATTCTTCTAAAGTTGTCATTACCTTTTATTCTAAACTTTTTATTACTTGTGTAACCTTTCAGTATTAGTATTAGTTGTCATTACCTTTTATTCTAAAATTTTATTACTTGTGTAACCTTTCAGTATTAGTACATTCTAAATTAATAGTATTTTCTAAACTTGTCAATAGTAGTATATTGAAAAGTTATAATTGATAGTATTTTCTAAACTTGTCATTATTAGTATATTCATTAAAAGTTCCCTCTAAAACTGTCATTTTTAGTATATACCAATAATGATAAGTTTAGAAGGTACTAATAACAAAAACTTTAATTTGTATTATTAATGAAATGTTTATGATATAATAATAATGTCAATATTTTAATAATGAAAGTTTCTTGTCTACTAATTATGATAAGTTTAGAATATGCAAATAGTAACAGGTTTAGAAGGAACTATTACTGATAGCCATAAGGTATTCTAAAATGACAAATTTATAATATACTAATAATGACATGTTTAGAATATACTAACATTGAGAAGTTTAGAAGGTACTATTAAT
Organism: Oratosquilla oratoria; assembly: GCF_046742065.1. Classification (NCBI taxonomy): domain Eukaryota; kingdom Metazoa; phylum Arthropoda; class Malacostraca; order Stomatopoda; family Squillidae; genus Oratosquilla; species Oratosquilla oratoria. Next base: position 22,224,436 of record NC_134789.1, read on the forward strand.
GAAAACTTTAATGTGTAATAATAATGAAACGTTTAGAATATACTAACAATGGCAAGTACTGAATATATTAATAATGAGAAGTTTAGAATACAGTATTGATTATAACTTTAGTGTCTGCATGTTTAGAATATACTAATAATGACAAGCTTACAATGTACCATTAAGGAAAATTTTAATGTGTCCTAATAATGACAAATTTAGAAGGTTTAATGCGTATTAATAATTTAGAATATACCCATAATTATAAGTTTAGAAGGTGCTCTCAGATATAACTTTAATTAGAACATACTAATAATGACAAAGTTAGACCGTTCTATGAATAGATAATACTAATAATGCCATGTTTAGAAGTTACTATTAATGATGACTTCAATGTGCACTAATAATATGTCATGTAATTGATTTTGTCCACAATTTTAGGTTCTATTGTAAATGTTAAATCTAGTTTCGACGGCTCTTCATTGCTTCTGTATCTGGTGTTTTCACTGACCCATTGGGTCATTGTGTATTCCATGGTCATGTCCAGCAGTACACTACCCCACAAGTCCACAAGTCGTCTCCTCCTCGCACTGTCATACATTTTTGTATGTTCGTTTTCGGGAGCACATAGGTCAACACAAACTTTCTACTTTTCATATTCTTGTCTTCGACTTTTATCATGATCAGTTCAACATTACCTTTGCCCTCCGCAATTTTTGTCACGTTTAAGTCTTTCTTGGCCAAGAACACGATTCCTCCTCTCTGTTTCTTGTCCCTATTTTTTATCGATGGACGGTATTTCACCTCTTAGTTTAGTCTTTACAATTCCCATTATGGCTGGTTTTTCTTCTAGCAGGTAATCATTGAGTTCGTTCAGATCTGAAATTAATCCATCAATGTTAGTATAGGCCACTTTTAATTTTCTTCTTTCTCCATTTTTTCTGTCTTTGTTTTGTTCGTTTTGAGGTGTTTGTGTGTGTGTGTGTGTGTGTGTGTGTGTGTGTGTGTGTGTGTGTGTGTGTGTGTGTGTGTGTGTGTGTGTGTGTGTGTGTGTGTGTGTGTGTGTGTGTGTGTGTGTGTGTGTGTTTGTGTGTGTGTGTGATACAAATAGATGCGTACCTACGTTCGTTGTGTGTCTCAATGTAAAAGGAATAAAAACTAACATGCGGTCGCTTTCCTGTATCACTCAGTTCTTGGTTCCCCACAGATGACGTGTAACTAAAACTTGTTATTATTGGTCGTAGAACTCAAGACAACCAAAATATATTTTTTTCGATCTACGTCAGGGGTTATTGACCTATTTTCTCATGTGCTGAAAAATAGCCGTGGTTTGCGACCTGGAGGAGCGCAACATCCATAGTTGACATCGACTGGCGGAGACCCTCATCATGTGGACCTGGACCTGGACCGAAAGGGAATGGACGCCACGTGGTACCAAATTAATAGTCTCGAATGGTGTGGAATAGGCCTAGTGAACCGGGAAATAGTGCTCAAGAAACTCACTTTTTGCCTCGGAACTCTGATATCAACCTCGATCGACCATCGAAAGGAAATGGACCCTGACTATTGAATAATTCTAGAACCTTCCCCAGGAAATTTTTGCCAATGGCTACATTAAATGTAGGAATATTTAGAGGAAAGGAGGAATTGATATTAATGATAAAGGAAAAGAAAGTCGACATACTTGCTTTATGTGAAACAAGACTTGCAAGAAAAGGCAGAAGGGTTTTGCAAGAGCAGACATTAGCACAAAGAATCACGAGAGTAGAACAGAAAAACGAGAGGATTCTGGCTTTCTGACAAAAACAAAAACAAAACAAAAAACAAGTTTCATAAAAGTCTACGCACCGCTCAAAGTCGACCATCAGAAAAAAAGAGAAGTATTCTATGAATCCCTCCAGAATGTTAAGAACGACTTACCATACGCCGAAAATGTAGTTATCATGGGTGATCTGAATGGACACATTGAAAAAGATCGCAAAGGATTTAGTACGGGTAGAAAAGCATACAGCAACAAATACACCGACAAGCCCATAATTCACCTTATGTTAAAACATAAGATTTTTCAGAGATGTAAAAAACATAATATTGATGTCATGCAGTTCAGACCACAGGCTAGTTGTGGGCAAACTGAAACATACCAAATCAAAACGATTTTTTGAACAGATATATGAGAGATGAAGGCTATAAAGAAGCATTCCAATGCAGATTGAGAGAAAATAGAGCCGAAGATTCTGGAAGAGAAGATTTTGTAGGTCGCCTTCCATTCGGCGATCACAAGACTTGACAAAGTTATGCAATACTTATACATTTGGAAGAAAAAATAAAC